>NC_087068.1:18322858-18401875 GCF_963678635.1 Symsagittifera roscoffensis | reverse complement strand
GTGAAAACATCTGTAGTTTGTATTAAAAAAAAGTCTCCCAATAAATTTGTAAATAATCCGAAAGTTGCTTTCTTTGCTCTAAATTATCTTAAAATACACTTGAATTTAAAAAAAATTCTAAGACTGCTGGTTGGACAATGAGAAACAATTTTTCAATTTTTTCCAACCACCTGAAAGGAAAAAACTTCCGTTGTCAAGAAAACTGAAAAAAACCATCTTCTGTTTTTGCGCTCTATTTGTTTGTGTTTTTCTATGTGATATAAATCATTCCAAAAAGAGGATAAGTATACCGATTGCTCTTTTTTCAAACCAATCAGTTTTTATTCCAGTTTTTATAACAATCGGAGCAATGATAAACTAGAGCTGGAAGATCATGAGCTGAAATTGCTTTTTCAAAATTCAAACCATCGCTCGAAATGCAGAATTTTTCTATTAAGTTTGGCAGAAATTCTGAATTTTCCTTGATGATAATAATTCCAGTTATGAATGATTAGGCGTCGTCGATGTTTGACTTTAAATCAGCTCACATTTGAAGCTTGACCCTGCTTTATTTGGTTAGCCTTGTCTGAAGTTAATTGTTCAGAGCTCTTAACCTTTTTAAATTTCCTCTCGGTTGTTTGAATGATATTAATCAACTCTGATATTACGATTGAACTAAAAATGAGATTGAAACTAATATTTACGATTTTTGTTCTGATTTTCTTCAAAACTGATTCATTTCGAGTTCCATTAAAAACTGAAGAAACTAACGGCAATTTACTTAATATTCATGATGCCAACAAAAACCAAAATCAAAGCTCGACTGACATTGTCGCCAGTCATTTGCAGTCTGGCATCATTCGGGGCATGCCGGTGATTGGCAGTCGTCCCTTTTACGTGCAACTGCATTCCAGATCTGAGGGATTCTTCTGTGCTGGGTCTGTACTCTCTGCTCTTTGGGTGATTACAACCGCTCAATGCGTCCAAAAACGAAGTAAGTCAAGAAGATAAGTTAGGAAGAAGGTAATTTATGTGCTTAATTACAACCCGGGAAAAGGTCGTGGTATTATGTCAAGATTACCGCGACCGAGTTTTGCTATTTTCCGACTATCGCGGCTAAGCTTGGGTATTTTCAGGCAGCCGCGAACAAAACTCAGCTTTTGCAGATTTGCAGACCAAAGGAGATGTGTCCGCGACCTTCGCAACCGAAAAAAAAAAAATTAAACGCGACTGTCGCGTTCCGAGAGAACGCCGCGAAGTTATTGCATAATAATGATTGCGATTTTGGGTCCTCAAGAAAAGGTGGGCGCCGCGCGGCTGATTTCAAAAATTGAACATTTTCCACAATCGGTTCAACTTTTTTTTGTTTCACTTTTGAGGCTGCTGTGTTTCACTTTTTGTGTTTCATTAGTGTTGTTATTTTTCAAAGTACATATTCCTAGAAAACGAGCATCTCACATCGGATATAGTTTTGAATACAGGTCCGTGACCCAGGTACAGATTGCGCTACTTTGTTCCAAAATGGAACCAGATCTAAGCTATATTCTATTATTGGTTATAAATTGGATATTTTATCACTATAAAATATTTAATATTAACCAATCAAGATCCATTTAACTAACAACCCACTTATTTGTAAGTGCTGAAATTACTAGTAATTTCAGCACCAGAGAGATTTGAATTTAACTTAGAAATTTGTTACCTCTCCAAGAGATCTTCTAGCAATCGCAATAAGCCAGTATACTCTAGATCTATTGAGCCTATCAGAGACTAGTTAAACACCCTGAGACTAGCAGATATAAGAGTAAGATTAGGATCGGTATTAGACTAAGAAGTTGCACGAATCTATCCGGCCGAAAATAAGATAGCGTGTTGAGCAGACGGCGTACCCTATCCGAAATTACTCTATGAATTAAACCTCGGTAATAACTCATCTGGTGCGACCATAAGTCTCGAATAAGAACTTAAAAAACAAATTAGCTTAGAACTAACAAGATAGATTAGAAATAGACAAAAAACTTCCCTGAAGTGTTACATGATAATAATTTAATTGAAATGTCTCTACGACTCAATAGATCAGAGCCGCTATTCCGTACAATATGAGAACTACCAGGTATTGGAAGAAGATCTCGGACAAGAGACGATCTACGACTACGAAGAAACTTATCATTAAATTTCATGGTCGTACGGCAAAAACCAGAACAAACTTTTATATTTAGAATTTTACTAGCAATGAATTTAGATTTTTATTTGCAAACATAAAACATTGAAGAATGTTCTTCAATGATTATTTCAGGCGCTATACAAAATTTACTATTGTACAATAACGATCGATTAAAACATCTCAAATCGTTTCCTCCAAGTCTGCAGTAAGATTCAAAAAAATATCTGAAAAATATATTTATTAAAATAAAAATAAAAATTAGTTAACATGAGCTAATATTAGTATATACAAATCATCGTGTCATCTCCAGCTCCATCACCTAACCATAATAGCAATCATAAAACTACTAACATTATCAAAAACTAATCTTTTCTATCAACAAAACATAAAATTATTTTAAAAGGCTTATCCTGAATTTTAACTTTATTTAACTTAATTTTCTCTACACCTTAAATACAGATTATCAAAGCTTTCCTTGGATCTCCTTAAATACCAAACTTAATTCATTTGATACCATTAAAATTTGTATCTGATCATCAAGGCTTATCCTTGGATCAAATAGTACAATTTTGTTCTCCCCACCCTATTATTAAAGTGTCTAACGACCTCAAACGTCGATTCACTATCCAACCCTTTCAAAGACCCAGGACTAAAAGACCTTTTTCAAATCACTCTAACCATTCTAATTAGGCTAAACAGTGAAGAACTTCGGTTATTCATCCTTCACTTGACCCCCCTCGTACCTGACCCAGGCTAAATCTTAAATCTTAGTAAGTTTAAAATAAGATTTACTAATATCCAACCCTTGAACACAATCGCTACCCCTAAGTAAGATTTAGTAAGTTAACACCTTAATTTAGAATAGTCACGAGAAAATAAAAATCATTCTCCGGAATCGATATATACTTTTCTCTCCAACCCTGAATCAAAAGACCCAAGTTAGGCTAACCAAAAAATTGTAAGGACTAACAATCCAGGATATTATATTCACCAATAAAAACCTTGCATCCTTCATCTTAAACCTTATGTCACTGAACAATTTAGGAAGTAAACAAACAATCGTTTTACACAATTGCAAAATAAATAACGAAACATACGATCTCGTAACCACACCACACAAACAAACTATTGTATACATTCTAACAAAACGACAAACAATAAAAAGAAAAAATATAAGCAAACAAAGACAAACTATACGGAAAAGATTTTCCAAGCGAAGAAACGCAGTCTGCGAATCAGAAGTCAGTAATTTAGATGCACTTTGCAAACTAAAGTAAACAGTAAATAAAAACTACCCAGTTCACGACCAATTATATTTTTCTGATTCAGAAGCCACATCACAGTCATCAAGACAAGGAAAAAGAAGAATAAAAAAGTTAAACAAAAATAAACCAGTACGTTGATACAATTGGAACCAACTTATCAGACACATTGAACATTACGCACTGACAGTTATAAAACGAAAAAAATGAGCCAAAGTCCAAGTGATGAAAGTCCAGACGAACACTCTGTTTTCCCATTTCTCATCAATTCACTCACTGAAGATAGAGGACAAATACAATTTTGTATTAATTTAATCGGAAATTTATTCGAACAAGGAATTAGCCCGTGTAAAACAGAATTCCCTGAAATAAAAATCAAACACAAATTGTCGATAGCTATTTAAAAGGAATATATAACCTAACACAACAATATGGAATCTACACCATAGAATTCAGCACAGAAAGTAAATTTTATAGCAAAATGTTAAATACGATGTACAAAAAATCTTGGCATGGTTCATAATTGGTTATTTTACACATAATATTGATTTAATTGCACAAGCAAGAAAAAATTTTAGACCTCAAAGTACCAATGACGACACTGTCATTGCAGAACAATCAGATTATATTTGGGATCCGAAATGGTCTCATCCGCTATTCCTGAACATTCCAATAGACATCTCAAGTCAAGCAATCAATACAATTTCTATTCATAAAGACTTTATGAAAACATTTCCAATTACAATAGACGCAACACCTTTAAACTAAAGTTCACTTTTACCTGATAGAAGACAAAATAATAGCTGAAATTCAACCCTTGTACCACAGGCAAATTTGAATGGAACTAGAAATCTTACACAGCAAAATTTTCAAACACCATCACATTTTGTAAATGAGGAAGTAGTTGAAACAATAGTAACAACTACACAACAAAGTATTTCACCAATACATCAAAACCTTACAACACCAAAACCTAAAAGTCAAACATTACCACAAGTAACATTGTAATCTACGGTTAAACCCTCAGTTGCTCCACAATATTCACATATGGATTATCAACATATAGACATGTGACAAAACCAACACACAGACAAAGAACATTTACTAGAAGTAATTCCGCAGAACACAATTATAATTATGTAAATCCATCGAAAACAACACATCCTCCCCATATACACAAGCAAAATCATTTATTTTCACAAGAGTCGAATTTTCCAATGACATCGACAAATTCAGTAAGTTTTCATGACTATCCACATCCCTCTCAAGATCACAGTGAAAACTATCCATTTTTCCAACATAACAAGGAATAAACAACAAACACCATAACACACCTCAAAACTTTTATCATCAGATGATGACGATTATTATCAGCCAGATATTTTTGCACCATACACAAAAGAATATCATCACAAAAAACTCGACAAAATCAAGTATCGCAAAATATAAAAAATCACCCACAAAATTTGGCTAATACACTAAGCTATCAACCGATGAACATACAAAATCAACCAAGCACACAATCTTATCAACCAGCACAATCACAAAACCCAGCCATTATGCATACTTATCAACCAACACAAATGCAAAATTAAACACCACTACCATATTATTTACAACAACACGAAATAACACAAAATCAACTTAGAAATTTTTCACAAATGCCAAATGCCGCAGAATCACCACAAATGACAATGAATCCATACCTAATGGGTGGATCATCAATAACATCAAATAATTCATTGATGGTATGTACAGGTACAGACCCTGACTACTCTGTAGAAGATTATTTAAATGCAGTCACAGCAAATCTAATTTTAAATATAGGACCTGAACCAATTAATACGCCACTTCACCAAAATTGGAAACATCGACGCACAGCGTTAATACAAACAACACTTGATGGCGCAGCTCAGAAATGGTTTTCAGTTTTACCTATATATCTAAAAACAGATTGGAAAAGATTCACACCAGAATTTTCAAAAATGTTTGACTCTGAAAGAAATAAACAACATCAGAGAGTTTTGTGTAACGAAATTCGTAGACTACCAAACGAAACAATTAAAGAATTGGCAGTTTGAATCGAAACACAAGTTCGAAAAGCATATTCACTTAACACCCATGATTATAAAAACACGAAATTGACAGAAACTTTAATGATGACTCTAACACCCGAATTAAGGAAAATAGCTATTAAAAAGAGAGCATCACATCCCTCCTCAATTCGAGAACCAGATTTAGATTTCAAAAAAACTAGTTGATTAATTAGAACAAGCAGCAATCACAATGAAACTCGAAGAAACAGAAAATCCTAAACTACAATACGTCAATAGAATCGAAACAAATACTACACATATAAACAACATACAAGATTCAGATTTAGATCTAACTGGAGAACTCAGTGAAATTTTAAACAAATATGAGCAAAACCCAAAATTCAAAGGTAAACATCTTTCAAAAAATGGTGTAATTATTGCCGACGATACGGACACAGTAATGCCGAATGTAAACAAAAACAACAAGATAACCAAAACAAACCACAAAAATACAAAGAACCAAATAAATTATTCCATCAATACATAAAAAAGACCAAAATTTACCAAACAAAAACATACATAGTAACAACAGCACTGGTAAACCACTCCCAAATAATTCAAATTACTCAGGAAACCAATCACCCTATAATTCTAGTTATAGAGGTAGATCAACAGAACAAAGAAATTCACAAAATTTCTCACAAGTCGATCAAATAGTCAAAATAATCAGTATAGAAATAACTATTCACAATCAAATTCAAACAGAACAAAAGTTTTTGATACCAGTTCCCATTCAAATTCTAGGAATAGACATATTTCAAACGATATATCACGAAATTCATCATACAATAGAAACAGAAACTATTCAAACAATAGAAATAGAAGCTGTTCCAATAATCGAAATCAACGTTACCAAAACAATAGATCAAGCAACAATTCATACAACAGATCCAATTATCAACAAACGAATAACAATAACTACCATAAAAGATCACGAAATAATTCACAAAATAGGAATTCAAACTATAACAATCAGCAAAGGAATTATTCTCAATCTCCTCATAGAATTAATTATCGCTCCGATTCCCAAAACAGATATAGAAGCAATACACCAAAACACCAAAGACAAATTAATCAAGTACAAACAACTGAAAAATTAAATTCAGACCCCCCCTGGTATCGATGATACAGAAAGTACAGAATTACAATTAAATCACACTAATTGTGAAACAACAGACAGCGAAAGTGATACAAATGATACTATTTCAGCTATTATGATCACAGCTGAAAATGATTACGAACCTATTATATATGAACAACCTTTCACTTCACAAATTTACGAAAAACCATTGGAACTTCTCCAAAATCACTACACTACACCTAACAGTAATAATGTATCAGTTGAACAAGAACTAAATAGAATTAACACTGTAATTAAACCCGAAAAAGACGAAGTACAAAGCTCAAGTACAAACCACATACATCAAAATGTACAAAAAGAACAACCAAGAAAAAAAATTGGACAATTACATTTCTCTTAGAAAGTCCAAAAAGTAAGGAAATTTAACCACCAGATCTTGAAATAGATTTTTAAAATAGACTCAGGAGCCGAATGAAATATAATTAATTTTCCCACTTGATTCACTATCCAACCCTTTTAAAGACCCAGGACTAATAGACTTTTTTCAAATCACTCTAACCATTTTAATTAGGCTAAACAGTGAAGAACTTCGGTTATTCATCCTTCACTTGACCCCCCTCTTACCTGACCCAGGCTAAATCTTAAATCTTAGTAAGTTTAAAATAATATTTACTATTATCCAACCCTTGAACACAATCGCTACCCCTAAGTAAGATTTAGTAAGTTAACACCTTAACTTAGAATAGTCACGAGAAAATAACAATCATTCTCCGGAATCGATATATACTTTTCTCTCCAACCCTGAATCATTAGACCCAAGTTAGGCTAATTAAAAAATTGTAAGGACTAACAATCTAGGATATTATATTCACCAATAAAAACCTTGCATCCTTCATCCTAAACCTTATGTCACTGAACAATTTAGGAAAAAAAACAAACAATCGTTTTACACAATTGCGAAATAAATAACGAAACATACGATCTCGTAACCACACCACACAAACAAACTATTCTATACATTCGAACAAAACGACAAACAATAAAAAGAAAAATATAAGCAAACAAAGACAAACTATACGGAAAAGATTTTCCAAGCGAAGAAACGCAGTCTGCGAATCAGAAGTCAGTAATTTAGATGCACTTTGCAAACTAAAATAAACAGTAAATAAAAGCTACCCAGTTCACGATCAATTATTTTTTTCTGATTCAGAAGCCACATCACATTCATCAAGACAAGGAAAAAGAAGAATAAAAAATTATACAAAAATAATTCAGTACGTTCATACAATTGGAACCAACCAATCAGACACATTGAACATTACGCACTGACAATTATAAAACGAAAAAAAGAGCCGAAGTCCAAGTGACGAAAGTCCAGACAAACTCTCTGTTTTCCCATTTTTCATCAATTCACTCACTGAAGATAGAGGACAAATACAATTTTGTAAATATTAATTGCAAATGTATTCGAACAAGGAATTAGCCCGTGTAAAACAGAATTCCCAGAAATAAAAATCAAAAGACAAATTGTCGATCACTATTTAAAAGGAATATATAACCTAACACAACAATATGGAATCTACACCATATAATTCAGCACAGCAAGTAAATTTCATAGCAAAATGTTAAACACGATTTACAAAAATCTTGGCATGGTTCAGAATTGATTATTTTACACATAATATTGATTTAATTGCACAAGCAAGAAAAAAATTTAGACCTCAAAAAACCAATGACGACACTGTCATTGCAGAACAATCGGATTATATTTGGGACCCTAAATGGTCTCATCCGCTTTTCCTGAACATTCCAATAGACATCTCAAGTCAAGCAATCAATACAATTTCTATTCATAAAGACTTTATGAAAATATTTCTACTTACAATAGACGCAACACCTTTAAACTATAATTCAATTTTACCCGATAGAAGACAAAATAATAGCTGAAATTCAACCCTTGTACAACAGGAAAATTTAAATGGAACTAGAAATCTTACAGAACAAGATATTCAAACACCATCACATTTTGTAAATGAGGAAGTAGTTGAAACAATAGTAACAACTACACAACAAAGTATTTCACCAATACATCAAAACCTTACAACACCAAATCTAAAAATCAAATATTACCACAAGTAACATTGTAATCTACGGTTAAACCCTCGGTTGCTCCAAAACATTCACATATGGATTATCAAACATGTAGACATATGACAAAACCAACACATAGACAAAGAACATTTACTAGAAGTAATTCCGCAGAACACAATTATAATTATGTAAATCCATCGAAAACAACACATCCTCCCCTTATACACAAGCAAAATCATTTATTTTCACAATACTCAAATTTTCCAATGACATCGACAAATTCAGTAAATTTTCATGTCTATCCACATCCCTCTCAAGATCACAGTGAAAACTATCCATTTTTCCAACATAACCAGGAATAAACAACACACCTCAAAACATTTATCATCAGATGATGACGATTATTATCAGCCAGATGTTTTTGCACCATACACAAAAGAATATCATCACAAAAAACTCGACAAAATCAAATATCTCAAAAAATAAAATATCACCCACAAAATTTGGCTAATACACAAAGCTATCAACCGATGAACATACAAAGTCAACCAAGCACACAACCTTATCAACCAGCACAAACACAAAACCCAGCCATTTTGCATACTTATCAACCAACACAAATGCAAAATGAAATACCACTATCATATTATTTACAACAACACGAAATAACACAAAATCAACTTATAAATTTTTCACAAATTCCAAATGCCGCCTAATCACTACAAATGACAATGAATCCATACCTAATGGGTGGATCATCAATAACATCAAATAAACCATTGATGGTATGTACAGGTACAGACCCTGACTACTCTGTAGAAGATTATTTAAATGCAGTCACAGCAAATCTAATTTTAATTATAGGACCTGAACCAACTAATCCGCCATTTTTTCAAAATTGAATACATAGATGCACAGCGTTAATACAAACAACACTTGATGGCCCAGCTCAGAAATGGTTTTCAGTTTTACTTATATATATATATATAAACAGATTGGAAAAGATTCACACAAGAATTTTCGAAAAATGTTTGACTCTGAAACAAATAACCAACATCAGAGAGTTTTATGCAACAAAATTCGTAGACTACCAAACGAAACAATTAAACAATTGGCATTTGGAATCGAAACACTAGTTCGAAAAGCATATTTACTTAACACCCATGATTATAAAAACACGAAAATGACAGAAACTTTAATGATGACTCTAACACCCCAATTAAGGAAAATAGCTATTGAAAAGAGAGCATCACATCCCTCCTCAACTCGAGAACCAGATTTAGATTTCAGAAAAATAGTTGATAAATTAGAACAAGCAGCAATCACAATGAAACTCGAAGAAACAGAAAATCCTAAACTACAATACGTCAATAGAATCGAAACAAATACTACACATATAAACAACATACAAGATTCAGATGTAGATCTTACTGAAAAACTCACGGAAATTTTAAACAAATATGAGCAAAACCCAAATTTCAAAGGTAAACCATCTTTCAAAAAATGGTGTAATTTTTGCCGACGATGCAAACACAGTATTGCCGAATGTAGACAAAAACAACAAGATAACCAAAACAAACCACAAAAATACAAAGAACCAATTAAATCACTCTATCAATACATAAAAAAGACCAAATTTTACCGAACAAAAACATACATAGTAACAACAGCTCTGGTAAACCACTTCCAAATAATTCAAAATACTCAAGAAACCAATCACCCTATAATTCTAGTTATAGAGGTAGATCAACAGAACAAAGAAATTCACGAAATTTCTCACAAAATAGATATAGTCGATCAAATAGTCAAAACAATCAGTATGGAAATAACTATTCAAGATCATATTTAAACAGAACAAAAGTTTTTGATACCAGTTCCCATTCAAATTCTAGGAAAAGACACGTTTCAAACGATAGATCACGAAATTCATCATACAATAGAAACAGAAACTATTCAAACAATAGAAATAGAAGCTATTCCAATAATCGAAATCAACGTTACCAAAACAATAGATCAAGCAACAATTCATACAAAAGATCCAATTATCAACGAACGAATAACAATAACTACCATAAAAGGTCACGAAATAATTCACAAAATAGGAATTCAAACTATAACAATCAGCAAAGGAATTATTCTCAATCTCCTCATAGAATTAATTATGGCTACTCCGATTCCCAAAACAGATATAGAAGCAATACACCAAAACATCAAAGACAAATTAATCAAGTACAAACAACTGAAGAATTAAATTCAGACCCCCCTGGTATCGATGATACAGAAAGTACAGAATTACAATTAAATCACACTAATTGTGAATCAACAGACAGCGAAAGTGATACAAATGATACTATTTCAGCTATTATTATCACAGCTGAAAATGATTACGAACCTATTATATATGAACAACCTTTCACTTCACAAATTTACGAAAAACCATTGGAACTTCTCCAAAATCACTACACTACACCTAACAGTAATAATGTATCAGTTGAACAAGAACTAAATAGAATTAACACTGTAATTAAACCCGAAAAAGACGAAGTACAAAGCTCAAGTACAAACCACATACATCAAATTGTACAAAAAAAACAACCAAGAAAAAAAATTTGGACAATTCCATTTCTCTTAGAAAGTCCAAAAAGTAAGGAAATTTAACCACCAGATCTTGAAATAGATTTTTTTAATAGACTCAGGAGCCGAATCAAATATAATTAAAATTCCCACTTGGAATGAAATTAAAACACTACATCCAAACCTAGTACCTATTAAGACAGCCAGCAAGTTAGCAACAGCACAGGGCTCAACATTAATAATTATGGAAAAATCCAACTTTTCCTAGTTCCCACGAGAACAATGGAACAAATCAAAATCTTAAAAAAACCATTCAAACAAACATTCCACATAACAGATATAAAACACAATATAATTGGCATACCATTTATAATTAAGTATGTTCCCACAATAAATATTTTAAATAGTAAACTTCATATAAAAGACAGATATACAAGGATAAAAAATACATCCTTAACATTTTTTCAAAGATTAAGCAAACAACCACCACTTTTCTCTACACTTTATCCTATGTACAATCAGCAACGAAAATATTTGAAACCACTATCAGGATATGTATATAACTTTTCAATTAAACAAGTTCACCAATATAATAAAAACAACATAATAAAATAAACAACATCTCTTTATGTCAGATCTTGAATTTAAAACCATCCATAAATTTTTTAGATTAACAATTTTTTCCATAAAATACATGAGACATTCAACCTCCGATATTATTTTGTTACACGTATATCACAATTCACCATACCAGATAACATTACCTCTAGGACTCTTAGGATACTGTGAAACAAATGCCACAACTTTTCCAACAAACGAAGTAGCATATAGAGTCAATAATATAATACAATTACTAGACATATGTAAATCAACAATTCTTGATGAAGAATTATCAATAAAGAACATAATAAGCAAGGAAAAAAGAAACACAAATTATTTCACGAAACACCATTTTTTAAACCAACGTTTAAAATATCGCATTATACAGAAGAACAGCAAAAATTTCTAACAATGTTTAATTTTCAACATTCTCAATTATCACAAAACGAATTCTACAAATTAGACAAACTGTTATTAAAATATCCAATATCTTAAGCAATATCAAAATTCGATGTCGGAAAAATTAGTTCACCACTAGATTTACCTTTAAAACCAGACGCAATTTTCAAAAAGCAAAGTATCAATACACTTACAAGATAAAGTAGATAGACTACTTGATATTTTAGAACAACATGGAATTATATCTCCAGTAAAAAAGGAAAAACAACCAAAACGTAACACCTTTATTGACCCAGTTATCATCCTAGCTAAAAGAGAATCACTAAAAATAGTTACAGACGCTAGATATCTCAATTCCCTAATTGACGAGCCCATAGAACCAATTCAGGTAATTCTAACAAAAATAAATGGTAAATATTTCACAACCGCAGACATGAATAGTGCATTTAATCAAATGCGTTAGACGAACAGTCACGACGGTTAACCCAATTCGTTATTGGAAATCAACAAAACGAATTCAACAGATTTTTCTATGGAACATCCATAGGACCAGCAGCTTTTTCAGCTTTTATGAGTAACATTTTTAGACCACTAATACTCAAGAAAAATGCAATCACGTACTTAGACGATGTTTTCATGCAATCACAAACTAAAGACGAATTGTTTATAATTTTGGAACAGAACCATCAAATACTCAAAAATGAAAATTAGCCCCAGGAAAGACAATAAAGCAGCAGCCACACAAAAAAGATCCCTATCCATTAATAGAAAAAGAAAATCTAACGGAAATTATAAATTTATCAGGACCACCGACAACTGATTTAAAATACACAGTAAATCAACTTTTTAACCCCTTCATGACACACTTGACACAATTCCCCTATCAAAAATAGAAGTAGAAAATATTTTTTTACCACCAATAGAAAAAATTACACTACAATTAATACAAAAAATACCAAAATGTTGACCCTATTATTAGACAATTAAATCATGGCACAAATATGAAACAAAGCCAGCAAAAGCTGATACAACGATATTAGGAAACCAAACACTCCTCCGATACATTAGAAAAATCAAAATAACTACTATAAATGAAAATACAGATCTTTTAGAATATAATACACCCGATTCAAAGTACCCTGTCTCCCCCTCAGCATGATGTTGATAGCATTCAACATATCACACACACAAAATACAAAAGGACATTCAGGATCAGAAAAGACATATTCAAATTTTACACAAAAGTTTTACCTCCCAAATGCACCATTTTGGATTAAAATTTTATGCAATGATTGCATAATATATCAATTAAATAAACATTACCCAATAACATTACCCAATAAACATTACCCATTAGCATCTAAACAAGACTTTCACAGATTCAATTTGTTATAATCTACCATTACATAATCATGATGAAGACCACTTTCATCATCCACAAATTTTAAAACTAGCTTCCGGTACACATACCGAAAGGATACTAAATAAAGATAAGAAACATAATGAAATATACCAAAAAGTAACAAAGAAATTGTTAAAAAGGCAAAATATAAACAACCAAATTAATTCACGCTTCATGCCAGCTACCGATTTAAAAATTAGAACATTTGTTTTAATACCCAATTTTAATACACAAAAAGGAATATCCAAAAAACTACAACCACTTCGAAAGGGACCATATCAAATAATTGATAAACCTACCGAAGTAACATACAAACTTACTGACTCCAGCAAGAAAGAAATCATTCAACACCGTAACAACCTTTTACCATATTATCCAAAAAAATACGTACTCCGCGAATTAACTCAATTATATTTTTTCATAGGCTTACACATCGTTCAAAATCATTCACAAATAGAACAAAATCAAAACGTTAAAACCACAAAAAGTAAGAATACAATTCAACAGCAGAATGTAGACCACCCTCAAAAATCAAACACACCAGAACCAAAAATAACTCAAAAAGAAAGAAAAAATAGAAAACTGACAGAAAAAATCTTACCACAGGATCAACAACAAAAATCGGAACCTAGAGAATCATCACGTCTTAGAAGTCAACCCTGAAAAAACTATAAGACATTCATTCAACAGTCTAAAATATTTTAAAAAGTTGAATTTCAGAAACAACTTTAGTTTAGATTACCAAAAACATTCTTTTTAATCACTTTAAACTTTCACATTTCTATAAAAATATGCTGAAAATAACGTCGATCACTTCTAGTTCAAATTCAAGCATAGAAATTGTTGAAATTGCCACCTTTATCTCTCTAACACAAACTTATTAGCCGATAAATATTAATCTACAGGCATATCTAAACTATAATTTTCCAACCTCCAGGTCAAAAATGAGCAACTTGCTAAAACTTGACAACTTAAATAAACACTACTTCAATACTACAACCCTCCCCTATCAGATTATGCAAAAATCAAGAAAATTTTCCTAACTCAGACCTCAAAAGTCCCCCAACCAAAAATGGCAAATTAGCCTAAAGTAAAAAAGACCCATGATCATTTGGCCGATAGTACAAATACTTCAAAGTTATCCCACTTACCCAACAAATAAAAACAAATCTATGAAGAACTCAAGAATACCATAAAAATACACCCTCAACAATTTTTGACAAAACTCAACCCACTTGTCAAAAAATCAATAAACAATCCGACCACACTTGAATTTCGCCTCAACACTTTAAAAAACTATCGACGAAACAAATCATTTCTTAAATGCTTATCTCCATAACAGTTGATCATATAAAACAAAAATTTCTAAACCTCTCCACAAAACTTTTAACTCTATTTAAGTTTTTGCTATTGTTTTTCATTGAAACTTTTGAATCTCTAATAATCCTTTCTATAATTTTTTGCAATCTTTCTTTAATTTTCTACTCCCTATTTGAAATATATATCCAACTTTCCCAAATCCTTGACCACATCTACAGGTACGAAAACATAAAATCTTTTTAACTGATACGAGTCATTTTTAGTCAAAAAGATATTTTTCTTTTATTCATAATTTTTCTCACATTTTTAATATCCCTAATCATGACAATGTGCAAATTTATAAAAAAAAAGGCAATTGTCACATTCGTCTTAGCAACTATTCTTTTGATACTTTTTATTGAAGAGTATTTTAATCAACATAAATTTTCCCAATAAAAATTAATACACTCAAATAGCTTTTCAAAATTGCTAATCAACCACCACCACACCACCCCCCAACAACAACACCCCAAGAAAGTCCAATAACACCTACAACTACCAATAATCCCCCACCATCAACACGAACTTCTTTTCAAGACAACCCATACACTTTTGATGAACGACACGCACGGTTATCTGAACCCTTAGAACCAGTTAATCGCCAAGCATCTTTAAGCGAACCAACATATAATTTATATCCCACCTTGCAACAAGATCTTAATCAAGTAGGACACATCAGCCAAAATCAAAGCACACTTGAAATAAATAGACAAATCATACACCCAAGAAGAAAAAGAAAATTTCAAACCCCTAGAGTTTATTTTAACATACCCCAATCCCCTCAGAACTTTCAAGTAGTACACTACCAGAAACTCCTACAGTTTCTTCACAACAAAGCATCTCAAATATCCCATCAATTTTTTTAGTTTCAACTCCAAAGTCAGAACAAATTCGAGAAAATCCTTTGAACCCCCCAGATACCACCGAACGAGCACCATGTTGGTCAACACACTCATATACTCAAGATGAACCAAATTTAGTGAATGAACCAATAAATATTTCTTCTGATACAACATTATAATCTCTACCAGAAATACTTTCACTTCCATCAACACCATCTTTAGGTTAAATTTCACCATTACTTTTCCCCCGTACATTTACCCACTAATCTTGACGCCAGATACCAAGAACAATCATCAACAAAGACCCCCTACGATTGGATTGCAATACTTTCGTAGCACCTCCCCCACTATTTGGACAACATCAAGAAAGTAGCCGACTCCATAATTGGGCACTAAATAGATTACAGTACAGACAAGATATTCACAAGGATATTCAAGATCACAACATTCAAATACTCCAATAAAATAGTCTCCTATTAAAATTTGAAATCACAGTCAGACTTAATAAAATTGTTCAACACCTTTTTTTCCGAAGTCCACCAAACATAACAGCTCAATCTTTACCTCCCCCATTTATAAGGACTGAAGTCATATATAAATACGACAGATATACCAAAAACACAATTGAGTTTATCACTTTTTATAACCCATACTCAGGATTATCATACACATGTATATTCTAAAAATATTAACATTTCAACACATACTTTTTCTAGTTTTTTCAAAAAAAAGACAAATCCATCTCCCGGTACAGGACCTCAGGATTTGCTAATAACACACTACGATTGTGAGCAAAATGAAAAAAAAAAACGCTACACAAGTATGCAATAAACCAAGAAGAAAGTACCCTGTTCACAAGTTTCCAATGGAAATAAAAACCGACTTGATCACGAATCATTCTATCAAAGTTATATAGAAAGACTTTTACATCTAAACCCCGAAGATTGTAAAAACGAACTACTTAGATTAAATTTGACAAAGAATAAAAAAACAACAGAAAAATTGTAAGCTTTCAAGTTTTCGCACACTCTGTACATCAAGCAGAACTCGAAAAATATCAAGGACATATTAATTAGACGAAAAATATCCATAAAACGGCGCACATGGATGACTAACTTATGATATCCACGACAAACACTGGATACCACATATTGGAATAAACAATCCTTCAAACTGCAAAGCAGATACAAAAAACAAAGGATACCAAGAAATAATGTTTTTTGACTGGAAAACACAACTCGAAAAAATACAACTCACACGAGAGTTAAAAGATAACAAAATAATTTATCAAGGCATCAAACTACCTTGCAAAAATGACCAAGGCTATTGTGACCCCACAACGAGAACACAAGCAACATTTGTTTGGTTTCCCGAAGACACTTGTACCACATTTCAAGTAGCAAAAATCCACGCTCGAATGATTAAGTTCCATACAAAATATTTCATTGAATCCATTCCATTTGACACTGTCAACGCAAGACAAATAAGAAGCCGCAATATTAAATTTAGGAACATTCACAATATAGAAAATAAATTAACACGTTTTCAAATCTACCACGAAACAGAATTTGCATGTAAATATCAAAATCAACTCCATAAAACACAATATTCCGAAATAATTGTCGAATACGACAAAGGTTTCGATATGACCACTGGAAAACTAAAATATAATCCTCATGCAACACATCAACCTCTCAACGAAGGAACATCATACATCCCAGTAAATCTTCTTAAAAACGCAGGAAACCCTCGTGGAAAAATAAAACCACGAGACACTGAAAGTACACGATTACAAGAATTATCACTAATGAATATTTCACGGTTTTATACTTGCACCAAAAAAGTATCACCATTATATGTTTTTGAAGATAAACGTTGTTATAAGAGAATCTCAATTTTCTGTAAAACCAAAGGTCATTTTGTTGATCCACTTACAAGACGAACATATTTTTGAGATACCGCAGTCCCCTGTGGATCAGAAAACAGCTACAAAGTCGTACAATTAAACCCCGACGAAGAAAAATACTACCTACTAACACCATACCCAACATTAATGCAACCATTAAAAAGTTTTCACCTGAGAGCATTCGAACTATTGCTCGAAATCCTAATATTGATCTACAATCAATAGAAATTTATTCTAAATCAGATATATAACATCACATTCGTACACAACAATTTCAGGAACTACTAACACAAATGGACACAATACAACGACAATCAATAGATCAAAATTTACGAAAAGTTGCAGAAACCGCAAAATTTTTCAGACATATACACACAAGACTACAGCGGATATTTTAAAGATATTAAAGATTACATATATTTAAACGGTGAAAAATATAGACCACGAGATATCTCACCAATAAACTTTTTTAGTTTCGTAACCTTATGAAATGAAATCGTTGCCTTTCTAGGATGGCTATATTACATCTTAGAAAGATTAACTATATTATACGCTACGTTTAATTTTATTGGATTTATTTTTCTCACTAATAAAAGGAATCTATAACACATGTGCAATACATACACAAGTAAACCGACAAGCAAGCTTAGCACGCATATTATTTGCAGGATTTTTTGGAATTTTTTCATCATCAATAAACAAAACCCTCTTAGACGCACAAATCAAAGAATACAATACAAGACTATCAAAAATCCCGAACACATACGACGAATCAAACAATAATACAAATCAAATGCAATACCCTCAGCAGCACACTTACCAAACCCCCATCATAACCATCCATTATCATTAGTCTCACGAAATTTTAGGAACATAGCAATCACAAACCCCCCAAATTTAAGACCAAGTCACGTACAAAGCCCCATTCAACATTTAGTGACACAACACCCCCAAAGTGACGATACATATGAACAAATTTTCGAACAGCCCCATACCACCTTCTTTCAGTCTCAAAATAATCTTTTTTTCAGCCCACGATGAGCAGACAAATTGGATCACTCCACCAATCAAACTCCCACCCTGCCAACCTCCAAATTCCTATACATATTATCCCACTTTTTGCTTTCCCGCCACCTGATTCAGCATAAACTAATACATCATCAGGCATGAATTCTGATACTAACTCAGATTTAACAGTTTTTCAAACTATATCACAATTTAATAACTCCGATATAGAAACTCCCGATGAATTTGCAGACTCCGAACCATCCCCTTCTACTCACACCCATACCACCTCCTCAATCTTCTCAAAAACCCCATTTCAACCTATTCAACAGCAAAACCAATGTACATCTCCCTATATCCTTCTCAAGTAACCCCAACCTACTCCCTTTTTCATTACGAACGATCCATTAACAATTCCCCAGATAATTTTTAAATTTCTAATAAATTAGACAATTTTATAACATTACAACAACAGTTACTATCCCCCCACACCCTCACTTTTCACCAATTATCATCAACAATAACATCATCAAATCCACCAACACCTATACCAACTTCAGATTATGCTCCATCATTAGCTCATTCATCCACTTCAACAGAATCATCCAATAGTACTAACCGTGCTTATAGAACTTTAAAACGTAAATTCCCAAATCACCCATTTCCATCCAAACCCCGAACCGCCCGAGAATATATCAACCGTCCAGACTACACCAATACTACGAATTTTCTTCAAATAACCCTATCTTTATTTCCCCCAATAAACAATCAATCCGACTCTAACCCTGAACCACGTCACTTTGTAGATGAACATGTATTAATACCCACACTTCATTGGACAGCTTATTATAATTTCACTAGCCCCCTTACGCTACCACTCTATAACACCACTATAGATATTGAAAAAAATAAGGATGAATTATTCAGATTAACCACAGCACTCACCCCCCGATAATTTACATACGTAGGATAAAAGAAATTACTAAAAACATTCACTGCACCCCGAGCTAACGACTTTTCGATTGAATATTATGATCATAACATCATTAGATCTAATCAAGACCAGTTTCTTGACGACGATCAGTTTGCTAACCCACAACTCACCTAGAAAATTTTCTTAAAAAACAACTTACTTTTTCACACTTAACATCTTAGATAAAAAGCATGATCACATTATTTCAGAAGCATTATCAGATATTCAAGCATTCGAATCATTTCACGAAATTTTTCAAATATTTTCATTAACCTTTCATTTTCTCACACTAAAAGAACGTTTTTTGCACTGTTCACACGACATCATGTTACGAACTAAGCAAACGCACACCTACACTTATTATCGATTTATCCAAAATCTTTTTCAATTACACACATCATCGCGACAACCTCACCACAGATTTCAGTTTATCAATTCTAAATACACATCACCATTTTTCCTAAACTTCACGTATTTTTATAAAAATACTAACCTTCAAGACATCCTCCGGAATTACGACCCGATCACCCAGATGTATATATTTTGTCCCCTCACCAAGACTTTCAACGATGAAGAAGCCCGTCCCCTAGTAGTCCCGTATGAATATATTCAACCTATAGAAGTACCCATTTTAGAATTCATCCACAACACTATATACAATCATAAAATTTACAATCTACTCCAGAACACATCTCATGAACTTGCAGTAGGCACCGAAGAACTAAAAACCATCAAAGCACTTCAATTGCTTTGGTCACTGCCGCAAACTAAAAAAATCATACGCATACTAGCAAAATTACTAACTACAGCAGACGCTATTCATGATGTCTTCCCTCACGGTTTTTTCCCCGACGACTAAATGTAAGTATGAATTTAATATTTTGAAACTAACAAATTTAAACTAAACACTAACCGTTCTTTATAATTAGTTTACATTTTCTTTAGTCTTCACCTATGATCACCTACAACAAGAAGTAAAAACAAATGAAAATACGGACTCTTTCTTCAGAATAAACTCTATTAAACCTGTAGCACTAAATGATGCAGTAAAAATCAATTCGAAAGCAATAAATTCATCTATAAATTTTTTCCCTAAATGTAGTAAAGTTCAATACGATGATAATCAATTTTTAATTTTCAATCCCCACAAAGCAGTAAAATTTGAAATTAAAGAAGTAAATTTATACAAAGAAATGCAGTACTAACCTTTTATATATCTTCTGTTTACCCGCAAAAGAATTCTTTCCACAATCAGACAGTTCGCCCACGAAGAATTGTTTAAAATAATGAATTTTAAGTTTTAAGTTTGCACTAACAACGACTCAAACAAGCAATAACAAGTTTCCAACTTTCCTTTTACCCGTTTGGAATGGAATTATATAATAACCAAACTAACCAATGCAGCTAAACTAAACAGCATAAACCACAAACTAACAGCATGACTAAGAGAAGAACACCTACGGTACCCAAACCGGATTAAACCAGCTTAAAACTGGATAATTTATTCTTTTGAAGACTATTACCAAGTCCAAAAAAGAAATAACAAAACACCAAAAAGTCGCAAGACAAACCCAAACAAAAAACAATTTGATTTTTGAGAAAAGGACACAACCAAAGTAACAAAAGAAAAACTAGAAATAGTATAACAAAAACGTTAGCACAAAACAGGACCCCTTAAAACACCAGCATGAAATCATACACCCACTCCTGGCCTAACCCACCAGAGAGGACGCCCTGAGCATGCTCTATAGCCGGCCTAACCCACCGTGCTACATCCACGCTTTGTGACCACATCATATTTTTGACAAGAGGTACTCAAGGGTGAGTAACTCTTAAAAATAACTGAACTAAAACTAAAACGCTTTTGCGAATACAATTAACCAAAATCATAAGTAAAAAATAGAATTAACAAAACTTTATAAAATGTAAATTATAATATGTGATACTCGATCAGTCCTCCACCCAAGCAGAACAAACAATCATAGCAAACCATTTTGAAATCAGATTGATTTCACCGGCGGTCGCAGTCATCGTCGAACAAACAACTAACAAGTTCAGATCGACAATTCTAGCTTCCCGGAGCTTTCTTCTCCAAAAACAAAACAAGAAATGATGCTCGCCAAATGCAAACGACCATCATTACAGATAGAAGATGAAAGATTCAAAACTCTGTAAACCCCGGATGGGTGGAACCAGATCTAAACTATACTTTATTATTGGTTATAAATTGAATAATTTATCACTATAAAATATTTAATATTAACCAATCATGATCCATTTAACTAACAACCCACTTATTTGTAAGTGCTGAAATTATTAGTAATTTTAGCACCAGAGAGATTTGAATTTAACTTAGAAATTAGTTACCTCTCCAAGAGATCTTCTAGCAATCGCAATAAGCCAGTACACTCTAGATCTATTGAGCCTAGCAGAGACTAGTTAAACATCTTGAGACTAGCAGATATAAGAGTAAGATTAGGATCGGTATTAGACTAAGAAGTTGCACGAATCTATCCGGCCGAAAATAAGATAACGTGACGAGCAGACGGTGTACCCTATCCGAAATTACTCTATGAGTTAAACCTCGGTTATAACTCAAAAATATTGCTTTTACTGATTAGCTTATAGCGTTTTACTTTCAGAGTAGTTCGCGAAGACTATTAGTGCTAAAATTATGACTGCTTGCACTAAATACTCCAAAATTGGGGCTAGTTGCGACCGAAGCACGAAGTTTTCAAACATTGTTCACAACCACAGAAACCCTATCCAAACTTTATGTTTTTTTTTGGTCGTTGGGTGATATTTGGTGCAGTTAATAAAGTCTGAATATAAGTATGAGTCAAAACCATTGAACAAATTTTTGCAATTCACTTTTTTAAAAAAGTTTGCGCAGAACAAAAGAGCTGAAAGTCCTGAATGCACCGACTGCACTCTAAGTCCAATTAAAACTTTCGGTTGACAAGTAGATAAAATAATCGAAAAGACCTTATCGAAAAAAGACTATAAGCAGACGATTTTTGTTAATTAAATTAGAGCCCCGGACAACAATAACATGCAGATGGCATAAAAGTTTTCTGTCAAAAACGTTTAATTAAATAGTCGAAAATTGAATGAATAAGAAATTGCTCCAAGCATAAATAATCCACGATTTTTTCTTCTATAAACCGAATTAGACTTACGCAACCAGAGCCAAGTGAAAATGACGTAGCCATGAGTTGACTCATGAAACTCGCTTCCATAATTATCCAAAAACTTCCTTTTTAAACTGCTGCGTAGTTGATAGAGTTATAATGTATTTTGAACAAATTTCTATGAGGATTTTTTTTGCTTAAGCTTCCGATTAGCCGCATATCGGGTTTTATAAGATCATTCATAATCAAGAAGAGCGTATTTCAAAATTTTGTAGTAATTTCAAATTGCGAGAAAAGGTTATCGTTCGTTTTGCAAAAAATAATACAAAAACAAGATCAGATAATCAAGCACTAGAAAAAGCAGACAACAAAAAATTTTTCCTCATTATTTTTTAGAGCTACACTTTACGAGCACTAATCAAATAAACAGAAATCAAATTTTAGGAGATATCACAGTGGTGGAAGTGGGAGATCCGGTCGATGGAATTGCCCGTCACGTGGGCTACCACCGTGTGAAGAAAACAATTCCACACTTCAAGTGAGTTCTACCATTGTTCAACAAAGTTTCATCTTGAGAAACAAACGTTGATTGGAACAAAAGGTTTCAAATCCAAAACAAAATTGAGATCTGCGTTTTTTTCCTTTTTTAAAAAAATATTTTTGGTGCTTTCATTGAGTGGATAGCATCTACGGCAGTGTGGTTTTTTGCACGAGTTTGAATCAAACAAGAGCTGTCGAGAGTGGTATGATAAGCCCTCGAATCTTGTGTCGGCTTCAAAACACCAAAAAATTGCTTGTTCTCTAAAAAACAGGTTGTCTGTTTTTGCTATTGAATTTTCAAAGTCCGTCTCCATAAAAAACATATGTTTATAATCAATCACAAATGGATAACTAGACTGATCGTATCAGTGCGAAGCCCTGAATTTTCCCGCAGCCTTTTAAAGTTTATGGAGCAGTAATAACATTTAAAAAAATTTTTAAAAATTTTGAGATTTTTTGTGAAAATCATCCTCCAATACGCCATATAAAGTATAAAAGGATAAATTTTGCTCCTTGTAACAAATCAATTATGGCAAATAAGCTTCTTTCAACCAATTTGGAACAATTTTAAGACGGATTAAATCTCCGCTTACATGTTAATAGCGCGAAATATATCGCGCGTTAAATTAGCAATATTTTGCAAAATTTACGAATAATGATCAGAGGTGAAATATGTTTCCAAATTTAAGCTCAGGACATCAAAACCTTTTGAATGATATTTAAAAATCCCATCAAAAATGGCTAGTTAAGGAGTTGAAATTTGTCAGAAGAAAAAAACCCACCCCGAGCACAAACATTCCGTTACTATTGTTACGAAAGCCGGAACAAAAATGTTACTATTTTCTACGCAACAAAATCCAATTAATCGATGTGTATGCATTATGATCTTTTTCAAGTTTGTCTGAGAGCTTCAACCGCAGTTCATTATCTCCAATAATGACAGTTGTTTTTACTTAACACACTCTCCATCGAACAAAAAGATTTTTTCGGCTTCAAAATAATTTTTGTTCCGACTTTCGTAACGAAAATAACGGAATATTTGTGCTCGGGGTGGTTTTTTTTTCTTCAGACAAATTTCGACTTTTTATTTATCCATTTTTGACAAAAACTTGTGATATCATTCAAAAAGTAGTTTAGTCTAAATTCGAAAAAAAAGACTTTACCTGGAATTATTTTTCGCAAGGTTATGGGGGTTTAAAGATCGCAATTTTTGCCATTTTGGGACAAAAAACGCGCGATATATTTTGCGCTAATAACGCGTAAGCGGACATTTAATCCGTCTTAGAAATCGTTTCAAATTGTTTGAAAGAAGCTTATTTGCCATAATTGATTCGTTACTAGTAGCGAAACTTATCACTTTAAAATTTATATGGCGTGCGGGTGATGATTTAAAAACAATCTCAAAATTAATTTTATTTTATTTTCTTTTGTTTGATTTTATAATATTTATTTTTTCATGTTGATTTTTGGTCCATAGACCTTAAAAGGCAGTCGGAGCAATCAAGGTTTCGCCCTGATACAAGCAGTCTTGTCTTGTTTTCAATTTTTCTGATTAGAGTTGTTTCGCTTAAATACTTTAGTTTCTTTTTCCTCCTTACCTCTACTAGCACTCTCTATTCACGTCACTTTTTGTTCATTCCACATTCTAATTTCCACATTTTAAACCCATTTCTAGCCCAACTGTGAATTGTAAGCTGATTCCGCAAAAAGAACGCGATCTTTGTTCTTCTTTTTTCTTTCGGTTTTTTTGATCGTTCCGACAAAATCTTAACTTGTAGATTCCAGAGACCTACACACACCAAATTGTTGGCCTAATCAGTGCACTTTGTGGGATTTTAGTGTTTTTTGTCATTTCTTGAAAAAAACTTTTAAAAATTTCAAAGATACATCTTTGAAAATTTGATGAACAAATTCTCTTTGAAAATCCGAACTGCGACCATGAATTAGCCTAGAAAAGGTTATATTTTTTGTTTACTGCCATCACGTTTATCTTTTTCATTGCTGGCATTTTTCAGTTAATTGATGGTAGTAAGGCTTCATTTTTTGCACATACATTCTGTTTCATCAAATTTTACATCTTTTATAAACTCCAAATTTTCTGAGAAAAAGTATTTGTCGAAATAAAATTTTTTTTTTGAAGATTCTTCAAGCTTTGAGAAAAATGGCAAGGGTTTTTTGGGTTTTTTAAATGAAAATTCTTGTTCTTTTTGAGCCAAGTCTTAAGTCGACTTTGTGGGGACTCTATGGAGACAAAATTAGATTTTTTTGCGATTATAAGACAAAAAAGTTTTCTTGAGAGTGTTTGTAGAAAAAGTTTTTTTTTAGATTAAATGGAGATAAAAATAGATTCCCGTGGAATTATAATGCGATATAATCAAATTGAATACAATCCATTTTTTCGCTATTGTAATAGAGATTGTTGCCTAAATTGGAAACCCATTATCAATTATAATAGCAACCTTTTCGGCAAACGTTCTCTACATAATTTCTTAATCATTGCAAGCTTAACGCAAAACGGACTTTGCTTTGGCAGGCAGGATAGCCTTTCATAAATCCTCTGCGAATAGTAAAAAGAATAATTATCGATGCCAAAGTTCATCGCCATTTTTAAATTTCAATCTGATTAATCTACATTAAGTTGAGATCCAGCTTTTAAGTTGAACTCAGGTTGATCTCATTTTAGACCATACAATGAAGTTTTTTTTTCGAATTTCTTATTGTTCTTTTTGTAGCTTTGATGACATCACTCTAACTAGCAATATTGCCCTTCTACTTCTGTATAAACCAATGACCCACCTCGCACCATACACTCTACCCCTCTGTAAAAACCCAGTCGATATTGGCAGCGGATTGGGTGCTTGTGGAATGGGTAAAACATCTCCTCTGGTTAAAACAAAGCTCAACCTACCCTCCAAACTACAGGAATCTGCCAATCTCTTTCCCATTACAAACCCTCCTAGTCTAGGCTGGCATGATCTGCCAAAGTATTTACTTTTTTTTATTGTTCCGACTTTCGATACGAAAGTAAGGGAATATTTGTGCTCGGGGTGGGTTTTTTTTCAGACAAAATTCGACTTTTTAACTAGCCATTTTTGACGGAATTTATATCATTCGAAAGGTATTGTTGTCTTGAGCTCAAATTTGAAAAGATATTTCACCTGTGATCATTTTTCTTAAAGTTATGGGGGTTTAAAGATTGCTATTTTGGCCAATTTGGGACAATTAACGCGCGATATATTTCGCGCTATTAACGCGTAAGCGGAGAGTTAATCCGTCTTAAAATCGTTCCAAATTGGTTAAAAGAAGCTTATTTGCCATAATTGATTGGTTACAATGAGCTAAATCTATCTTTTTGTACTTTAAATGGCGTGTGGGAGGATGATTTTCATAAAAAATTTCAAATTTTAGAAAAAAAATTTTTTTCATTTTATTTTATTTCATTGAATTTTTAAATGTTATTACTGCTCCATAAACCTTAAAAGGCAGTCGGAACATTCAGGGCCTCGCCCTGATACGAGCAGTCTTGTTTTTTTGAAGTTCTTTTGCAGAGTTAGTTATAAATTCACAAAAAAAAACAAACCGTATTAGGTTTGATATGTCTTTTGCTGAAATTTAAGTGTTTTGATATGATAGAATAACTCAGTCCGTGGATAATAGCCTTTGATAACTCCTCTGAGGAGGGCAGAAACCAAATTAAAATTGAGTTATATTAGAAAAAAATTTATTAGCAAAAATTTCCTCTATTGAACCGCAAAAATTCATCCTAGAGAAATTTACGACCAGTTTTAAATAATTTATTGAGGGCCCTACGGAGGCCTAAATAATTCATTGATGGGAAAGTGTATTCACAACAGGAAACAGTGTTTTACGAGACTATCTCCAAACCCGGCTCGACCTCCCAAGGGTTCGCACTCTGTCACGAGACCCAAATCTGCACCCAGACCCTAATAGACGGGGTCAGCATTTGCACTCTAGATTATGGGGGACCTCTTTATGCTTTCGAGTGCGGGAGTCTCGCACCTGAATGTCTATATGGGATCTCAAGTCACGCAGCGACAAAACGAGACAAATCGGTAGCCGAACAAACCGGTAATTGCGTCTACCGAAGTTAAGCTTAGCAAAACCTGGATCTACTTAATAATTAGTTAGCACCTCTTACAAGGGGGGGGGGGGGGGGTAATTGTGAAGTAGTTTAAGTGACTAAGTAGTTGAAAAAGTTTAAGTGATTTAAGAAGTTAAGACGGGGGCAAAACGGCTGCAAAAAGATGGTTAATGGTATACTTTGCGCGATTTTTACGGAAAAAACGTATAAAAGTATTGCCTATTGTCGATTTCAGTTTCTGTAATGATTTTATACCAACACTTTAGATGCTTTAGCAAATCAACGCAGGTTTTTTCAATCTACAAATTTCGGTTCAATCAATTTATCATATCAATTTATCGTCAAAAATAGGCGAAGACATGAGCCGACAGTGGGATAGTTACGACAGTGACTACGACGATGACCAACCACAGTTTGTACGAATGAGTAAGGAAATAGAGGGATATGAATGTAATGACGGCAGCTATTTTGTCAGAGTCCCATTTTTCTACAACTGGATCAAATACACAGTCATATCCCACGAGTGAAGTTTACTTCACTGAAATTAACTTCCTCTTTAAATGGCTTTTTTTCAAGTTTCCCACGTCCCCACCCTCGAAAAACTAATAGAAATTATATATTTTCCATATGATTCAAGATAATTTGTAACAATTTGCTTACTTGACACGCTTTAAACGTGTCATTTTTTCATTCTGACACGTTTTATTGCATTTTAGAACATCAAAGTTATTTTAAAGAGGCGTTCGTAAGTCAAATTTGAGAAATACTTTAATGGGGACTTGAAAATAGTTTTTAACTTTAATATAAGCTGCGAGTCATTTATCTCAATTCAAACTCAGCAAATCCTCGTTCAATTCTCAAACTAATGTCTACTTCGTGCACAAATGATACTTCTATAACGCTTGAAAAACTTTCGTGGAAAAATTAGTGAATTAATTTGAAAACCAATGGGAAAATACAGGATTGTCTCTAAGAGGGGGTTTCGAAAACAATTAAAAATGCGCCATAAAAATGCGTTTTTCTTAAAAAATTAAGTTTAAGGAATTAAAAAAAGTGCTTTATGAGCGCTCTTTACAAGCAAAATTTATAAATTACACAAAACACAAGCACAAAAAAAGTATCATGATTAGTCGTAAATGCCAAGTCCAATTATCTTCACAAGTTTCAAAACTTTAAGCTTGCAACAGGAGAAAACTCAAGTGCTGGTCAAAAATATATTTAGTTTTTTAAAATTTGCCTTACTTTTGAGTCTTTAATTACATTAAGCAGCAACAGTTTTTAGGGAGCGTTTCCTAGCATGAAATTGAGTAGTTTTGAAAGCAATTATAAGAAATTTCATGCAAATTTTCTGATAGTAAAAAATAGTTTACATAAAACTCAAGAAGACAATAAAATTGTGAGATAACATCATTTGAGAAGATTTGATAATCACAAACTATAAGTTTCGGTAGATCTTTTTAGGATTTAGCACTCTACGGAACCCCGCGAAAACAAAATGAATTAAAGTGAATTTAATTGAAATGCCGGTTCTGAACTATTTTATCGCAAGTTTGCAAAAAATGTGAGCAATTAGTTTTTGCCGCATAATTTTGCAAATAAAAAATTCTCGCTTTGGCTAGAATCTTGATAGTTTTGTCTACTAAAAACATCAGCACGAAAAGTAGTCAACTGAAACTTAAATACCATAGCTGAATAAAATGAACTCAAAATAGTTGATAATCAAGATGAAAATTAGTGTTTCATTTGTATATAACATGTACATAACCTATGAAATCAGTTTAATAAAAAAAATGTTCTAAAATCTTATATAAACTGTCAATATTCTGTTGATTGAAGAGCCAGCACAGCAAAATGAATTTTCAAAAACACCGATTTAATAAATTGAAGTATAAAAAGCGATTTATAAAGTCGATTTGATAGTTAACAAAATATTCCTTCATCTGGCGTCTCAAAAAAATACCTAAACAATGACAGCACATTTTGCTAGCAAAAAAAATTCCATCGTAGTTTTGGCAATGCGGGATATTGATTATTGCAAATGTTTTTTTCCTGATAAATTTTTGGTTAAATCGAGTCACTAGTTAAAAACTAATAACAAAACTAAAAATTAAAACTATCCTTGAACTATTAATGAACGCAAGTAATAAAATATAAACTCTGATTTTTTTGAAAAAATTCAACTTTCGAATTTCAAAGAAAAAAAAAACAGATGCCCTTTGAGCTCTTTGAATTCCTAGAACAATTTATGATCGGCTCTTTTTTGATAATATTAATCCGTCTTGAGAAAATTGGATTAGCAGGTGAAGCTTTTTTCCGCTGAAAATCTTCAATTAAATCCCACTTTTGAAACTAGAAACAGTTCACGTTTTTTGCACCATTTCCGCCTTAGTAATTGGGTAGTGCTATTCACGTCACTTTCAGCAGATGAATTTGAATTGAACTCAAAAAGTGCATATATACCTAATTGCATTCCTAAAGTCATCAATTTTATGAATGCACACCTTTAGTTATTAGAGACTTCAAAAATTTTTCCTGACAAAAAATGTAAAAAAAATCAGTATAAGGACCTATATAAGCGTCCTCACTACGTTCATTACTCTTAAAAACATAATATCTCAATGAGTCTGTGGAATCTCTGAGTCCAATTGTGAAAAGATGACTACTTGCGACCAGTTTTTTTGAAAACTGGACTAATTTTTTCACTCAAAAACTTTTGTGTGTGATGCTGAAAGCGTAACGCAAATTGCTTTAGCTTAGCAAATTATCCTGCACCCGGAATTGCTTCAAAATGAATTGAAACAATCTAAAAAGTCATAAAATTTAACATTCATCCATGATATTCTGGCAGTTTGTGAACAAAAAAACAAACAGGCATAGTATTTAATTCATCTGAGTTTTTACCAGAACTTTTTAGGACAATTTCAAGGCCGCCGAAAAATACAAAAATCTACCTTGTACAAAAATCAGATATATTTTTAAATTTATGCTCAATTTAGGCTCATTTTACTTCGTAGTGCAGCAATGTTTTTGCAGAATTGTTTGGTTAATAGGTGTGGCCTCATAAAACAAATCAGTACTGTTCCAAAACTATTTTTGTAAAAACTCAGTCATCTAAAATAGTTTAAACAGTGCCACTTTTGTTCTTGCTAGACGAAAAACCAAAACATTTTATTTGCAGTGCTGTAGCAACATTGAATCATCTATGCGATAGCGCACATTTTTGTATTATCATTATGTCAAGATCAGTTTGCGAAAAAACTACCGCAATAGGAATACTCAATCTGCAGCTTTTTCCTAAGTTTATAAAATCTTGGTTACTTCTCTGCAATTTTACTGATTCATTAAATGGAAACTTTTAATTCGTTCATGATTCAGTACAAGAAATATTAGCTTGATTGTTCAAATCAATGACAAAGAGGGATCCGATTGGTCAAGGTTTTACTTATATTGTAATGCTGATGTTTTAAATACTGCTGACATAACCCTGGAGCGGGAGCTTTTTGTTTTTAGTTTTTATGAGTATCAATTCAAAAAAATTACGGTCCATTTTGCCAATTCGGTATGAGCATTAATTGCACAGAATGTATCTGGAGTCGCTGTCAAGTTTTAAAGTATTTGAAATTCAGTCGTCAAATAAAAGTACTTAGAAACGGATGAAACCACATACTGGCACACAAAAGACAATTTACTACTACCCGCATCCAAGTTTAGGCGTAAATAATCGATTATAACGGATTATTATGATGATATTTTGACAATTATAATCGATTATAATTACCAAAATAAGGTCCTTAAGAGATTTATAATTGATTATAATCGTGATATTTTCCAAGCGATTATAATCTCTTATAATCGATTATAATTGATTACAATTCTTACTAAAAACCCTTAAAATCAATTATAATCGATTATAATCGATTATAATCTCTCATTTTGCCGAAATTTTGCGATATTCGAATTATATTTTATGGGTTATTAATTTTGTGTCAGTAAGAAAATCTCTAAAAGAGAGATCTCTTGAACACTTTGGTTCATCTGAACACAAAGTTTTACCACGAAACAAAAGTTTCATAGAGATCCTTTCATATGAAGGGAAAGGTTCTCGCGGTATATGAAAAATAAATTTTCCGAATCAATCATGAGACTGAATCAGTTTGCTGATGTTTTGGTGTTTAAAAAAGCTTAAAATATGCATCACAAAACAACCCTAATGGGGAAGAAATGAAAAAAAAACTTATAATTTTGAATCAATTGGAAAACTTTTAAAATATTTTTCTCATTTTTTATAGAAACCAATGTCCACAAAAAGCATAAAATATAAGCAATTTAGATGCAACTTCGAAGACAAAAACGGACAAACAAAAGGGATTATAATCAATTATAATCGATTATAATGGATTTTTGTGCAAAACTATTGAAATAAAAATTTGAATAAAAATAATGGATTATAATCAATTATAATCAATTATAATTTTATCGAAAAATAGACGAATAAAAAATCGATTATAATCGATTATAATTGATTATAATTCATTATAATTTGATTTTAAAAAGAGTGATTATAATCGATTATTAATTGAATAAAATCGATTGTTTCTCAATTTTAGTGAGACTGGTACTAAAATCGTAATATAATCGATTATTAACGCTTGAAACTGGATGCGGGTAAGGGCCAGCTGAAGCTGGAGGTGCCTGTTTGATATTTTTGAATTTGTTGCACTGCGCTGGTATGAAATCGGTTATTTCAAAAATAGGGTTTCACCCTAAACTTTAGTTGTTTCTCTAATAAAATAAGAAAGAAAGCAATTTTATGACAATTTGGAATAACACATAACATTTTTCTCACAAGTTTTTAAGGGGTAGCTGCTTATGCAGGGAGGGTTCCCACAATATTTTGCTCCGATATAACCCTGGATATTAGACAAGGCTCGGACTTGACTTTTTTGAAAGCCCTAAAAATGTTGTTAGAAAATTTGAACGTAGTCGCTTATACCGGAGGGATTTTTTCAACTCTGTCTTACAATTGATCCCTAAATTTAAAAATTTGGCATTACGAGTTCAAACTGTGCATTGGATAGGCGCACAATTTTGTGTCTGTATGTTCCTGGATTCCAGAGACAAGTCTTTAAACAAGTTAAATTTTTGTCGGAGCGATCAAAAAAAATGAAAGAACAAAAGGGAGCGTCCTTGTTGCGGAATCCGCTTTCAATTCACAAAATGCTCATTTTGGCCTCGTGATGGACTTTTCCGAGGACCATAATTTTCTGTATAAACATATTGGGCGTAGCCGCTTGTTCATGGGAGTTTTCAACCGCCCATTCCTTTGATTGAACCCAAAACCTCAGATTTGCGAGTCTTGTTTTCGAGAAAAGTCAAAAAGTTTCAAAACAGTCAGAAAATTGAAAAATTGACTTTTCCGACCGAGAGTCATAACGGAAGCGTTGTCATTAATGCAGGGACATTTCACATGACTTGTACTCTCCGTTGAATCCAAAATCTCAGAAAAGTCAAATTCTAAGAGTTTGAAAAAACAGTATAAAAAACTGGGGAAAAACGCTTATGCAGTGGACTTTGCCATCACTTGTCCTTTCCATTGATGTTAAAAATTTATATTTGGAGGGTAGTTTTGAAAAAATCAAAAAGTTTCAAAAAACGGACAAAAATAAAGTGCCATAATTTTTTGTGTAAAAAAATTTGAGTGTAGCCATCAACGCTGGGAAGTTTCCCAAACCCCCCCGCCCTTTCGATTGAAATCAAATTTTCAGATTTGGAAGAGTAGTTTTAGAGAAAAATGAAAATATCCAAGAAAATGGGTCAAACGTTCCACCCACACACTTTCTCGAAGGCTGTAGATAGGGGGTAGGGTTTTGAAATTGATACTAGATGATTATGCAGACACACAGGGAACTGAGCGGTCGTTCCAATGCTACCGTTTTTTTTGAAACTCGGAAGAGTAGTTTTTGAGAGAAACTAAAACTTTTCGAAAAAAAAGTAAAGAAATTTTCCAAAACGTCTCAAAAATAACTGAAAAGAAACAAAACTGCCCGTATCAGGGCGAAGCCCTGAAAGTTTTGACTGCTTTTAGGGCCTATGGAGCATTAATAACAAGGAAAAATAATTATGTTAAAATAAAATGAAATATTTCTTTTGTAAATTTGAGATTTTTGCAAAAATCATCCCCTTATACGCCATATAAAAAACAAAGTGATAGTTTTCTCTCCTAATAACAAATCAATTATGGCAATTAGCTTGTTTCAACCAATTTGGAACGATTTGTTTGAAGCCTTAGACGGACTAAACCTCCGTTTGCGCATTAATAGTGCGAAATTTATTGCGCGTTAATTGTCCCAAATTGGGTAAAATGGCACAAATTAAACCATCATAACTTTACAAAATAATCACAGGTAAAATATAATTTTTTAAAAATTTTAGCTCATTCCAAAAATAACTTTTAAATGATATAAAAATTTTCTCAAAGTTGGCTAGTTAAAAAGTCGAATTTAGTCGGAAAAAAACACCCCGTGCACAAATATTCCGTTACTTTCGTTATGAAAGTGGAAACAAAAACCAATGCCAGAAATATTCATAATAACTGTTTTTATCAAACAGGAAATCGTAGAAAGTAGGAAAACACCATTTTTGATAGTTTTAGTATAAAAGTTAAAGTTATGAAAGATATTTTTCAAAATTTGATTTGTTTTTGGCTCTACAATTTTTCAATATATTGATATTCTGCTCAAGTTTTAAAGTATTTGAAATTCAGTCGTCAAATAAAAGTACTTAGAAACGGATGAAACCACATACTGGCACACAAAAGACAATTTACTACTAAGGGCCAGCTGAAGCTGGAGGTGCCTGTTTGATATTTTTGAATTTGTTGCACTGCGCTGGTATGAAATCGGTTATTTCAAAAATAGTGTTTCACCCTAAACTTTAGTTGTTTCTCTAATAAAATAAGAAAGAAAGCAATTTTATGACAATTTGGAATAACACATAACATTTTTCTCACAAGTTTTAAGGGGTAGCTGCTTATGCAGGGAGGGTTCCCACAATATTTTGCTCCGATATAACCCTGGATATTAGACAAGGCTCGGACTTGACTTTTTTGAAAGCCCTAAAAATGTTGTTAGAAAATTTGAACGTAGTCGCTTATACCGGAGGGATTTTTTCAACTCTGTCTTACAATTGATCCCTAAATTTAAAAATTTGGCATTACGAGTTCAAACTGTGCATTGGATAGGCGCACAATTTTGTGTCTGTATGTTCCTGGATTCCAGAGACAAGTCTTTAAACAAGTTAAATTTTTGTCGGAGCGATCAAAAAAAATGAAAGAACAAAAGGGAGCGTCCTTGTTGCGGAATCCGCTTTCAATTCACAAAATGCTCATTTTGGCCTCGTGATGGACTTTTCCGAGGACCATAATTTTCTGTATAAACATATTGGGCGTAGCCGCTTGTTCATGGGAGTTTTCAACCGCCCATTCCTTTGATTGAACCCAAAACCTCAGATTTGCGAGTCTTGTTTTCGAGAAAAGTCAAAAAGTTTCAAAACAGTCAGAAAATTGAAAAATTGACTTTTCCGACCGAGAGTCATAACGGAAGCGTTGTCATTAATGCAGGGACATTTCACATGACTTGTACTCTCCATTGAATCCAAAATCTCAGAAAAGTCAAATTCTAAGAGTTTGAAAAAATAGTATAAAAAACTGGGGAAAAACGCTTATGCAGTGGACTTTGCCATCACTTGTCCTTTCCATTGATGTTAAAAATTTATATTTGGAGGGTAGTTTTGAAAAAATCAAAAAGTTTCAAAAAACGGACAAAAATAAAGTGCCATAATTTTTTGTGTAAAAAAATTTGTGTGTAGCCATCAACGCTGGGAAGTTTCCCAAACCCCCCCGCCCTTTCGATTGAAATCAAATTTTCAGATTTGGAAGAGTAGTTTTTGAGAAAAATGAAAATATCCAAGAAAATGGGTCAAACGTTCCACCCACACACTTTCTCGAAGGCTGTAGATAGGGGGTAGGGTTTTGAAATTGATACTAGATGATTATGCAGACACACAGGGAACTGAGCGGTCGTTCCAATGCTACCGTTTTTTTTGAAACTCGGAAGAGTAGTTTTTGAGAGAAACTAAAACTTTTCGAAAAAAAGTAAAGAAATTTTCCAAAACGTCTCAAAAATAACTGAAAAGAAACAAAACTGCCCGTATCAGGGCGAAGCCCTGAAAGTTTTGACTGCTTTTAGGGCCTATGGAGCATTAATAACAAGGAAAAATAATTGTGTTAAAATAAAATGAAATATTTCTTTTGTAAATTTGAGATTTTTGCGAAAATCATCCCCTTATACGCCATATAAAAAACAAAGTGATAGTTTTCTCTCCTAATAACAAATCAATTATGGCAATTAGCTTGTTTCAACCAATTTGGAACGATTTGTTTGAAGCCTAAGACGGACTAAACCTCCGTTTGCGCATTAATAGTGCGAAATTTATTGCGCGTTAATTGTCCCAAATTGGGCAAAATGGCACAAATTAAACCATCATAACTTTACCACATAATCACAGGTAAAATATAATTTTTTAAAAATTTTAGCTCATTCCAAAAATAACTTTTAAATGATATAAAAATTTTCTCAAAGTTGGCTAGTTAAAAAGTCGAATTTAGTCGGAAAAAAACACCCCGTGCACAAATATTCCGTTACTTTCGTTATGAAAGTGGAAACAAAAACCAATGCCAGAAATATTCATAATAACTGTTTTTATCAAACAGGAAATCGTAGAAAGTAGGAAAACACCATTTTTGATAGTTTTAGTATAAAAGTTAAAGTTATGAAAGATATTTTTCAAAATTTGGTTTGTTTTTGGCTCTACAATTTTTCGATATATTGATATTCTGCTTTCTAAATAAAAGCACTATGGCTGATCAAATCTGAGAAAAATCTTTAATGAATGGGTTCTATTATTCCACTTTCCTGTGACATTTGAGTTTCTAGTTTGAAAACTAAATAAAGTTGACATATTTCAATGAAACTTGGTATTATGATATTACTGTTACTGGTTAAAACTGGTTGCTCTTCATTTTTCTAAATTGTAGCAATACGCATTTAGCCGTAAAACGCATAAGCAACTATAAATTTTTTTAAAAATTGGGGGAGTGGAACAGTTTCAGAAAATGTTCGTTGTGTAGCAATTGAATTGAGTAAACAAAATGATAACGAGAAGCCAATGGAGCTCTTCCCCCCTCCCCCACTTTTCATAAGCCTTCAATTTTATGGTGTAGCGAGGGGTTTCACAAGGTCATGTATGAAGGTCAAATATGTTTGTCATGGCCTAATTAGTCGGCATGCCATTTTTTGGCTCTTTTCCAGTCCCCCCTTCAAATTAATTTTTGAAAACCTTATTTAACGTTGTCATAATGCAATGAAAATTGGCATGGTGAACAAATTGACAATTATGAACAGATTTGTTTTTCATACATTACAGCGTAACATCACGCATGTAGCCGTAATACCACGTAAAACAAACATAAAAATCAATATTTTGAAAGGTGGGGGGGAAAGTGGAAAAGAGCCCAATTTTTTAACAATCCGACAATGCAAACCGAAAAGTACCTTATAAATTTTTGCAGGTGGGGCAAAAGGAAAAAGAGCCACTCGTCGAATTTTTTCATTCCTTCCTTCTGTGTTTTGTTTTTACTGTAGGACATTGTTTAAATTACTTCATTAATTTTTTGGTAAAATTTTTTGTCGGTTTGGCCCTTTTTGTACTCCTCCCCTTTTTTGAATTTCGATTTTGAAAACCTTTGCTTTTCATGCTTTACATCGTAACATTACGCATTTAGCCATGAAAATACGTATACTAACTTAGAAAATTTGAAAAATGGGGGGAAGGAGCTACGTGATTTAACGATATAAAGTATAAATAACAAGTCTACTTACAATTCAACTCCTCTCCCCCATCCTCTCATTAAGCATCCAATTTTTGGTGCAACCAACCAAGGGGTTAAGGCTAATTATGAAGACCAATTGTGTCTTTCATGGCCACATTAGTCCACATGCCAATTTTGTAATGATGAGGACAATGATCACAGAAACATCACTTACAAAATGCAGGTGGGGGAAAATGGAATAAGAGCTCAAAAGTCACTATAACAAGTCACTACAAAAGTTCACTATAACAAGGTTCATTCCATTGTGGCAATGCTTAAATTGTTTTTTTTTTGAAAATGAAATGTGGGGGGGGGGGGGGTGTTTATTTCGATTTCCATCTCTTTTTCCTTCCTCCAACACCTGCTAAATTTTACAATTAAAATATATTTGTTCACATTATCCGATTCTTATGAGTTGAAATTGACATACGGACTAATTAGACGATGGAAAAGTTATTTGGTCCCCTTTGGTTAACCTTGTAAAAACACTCGTTACTACTCAAAATTGATCACTCGTTACAAAATTGAACATTCGTTACTCAAAATTGATCACTCGTTACTCTACAGAATTGGTGTGTGGTGTGTGGTCGTAAAACTAGATCGATTCGAAAAACTAACTTTCTCGTTGGAGAAGAAGAAAGTGGAAGTAATCTGCAGCAAATTGGGCCACATTGAGTGGCTGGTGTCTGATAACTTCTCTGGAGAGTAGCTCCAGTGCCACTGGCACCCCCTCGGGCACAGACAGAGCCACCATCCCGTTCTCCAGAGACCCCCTCGAGGATCGCAGGTGGAGCACGGATCTTGTAGACTTCTCTGCAAACAAAACAAAGTTTCTGCTTAACTTTTTTTTTACCATAAACCGAGGCGTATTTAAGGGGAATGGGGGTTACCAAGCGGCCTCTTCTCCACAGTAAAACACCAACCACCATGTCGTAACGGTATACTTACGGCACCTGTAACTAAAAGTTTTAAGGGGGGAGGTGAGCGAATCAAAAAGTTACTTGTGCTATTCATTGTTTGTTGAGGTTTTCCTAGACCTTTCCACTCCCCACCTCCCCCACCCTTCAAATTTTTTATTTTCTCTGATATTTTACGTGTTATTAAGGCTGAATGGATGATCTTACGATCTAAGGTATGTGCAACAAACTTGTTCACAATAGTTACTTTGTTCACCGTTCAAAGCCTCTTAACATGTAAGGACAACGTAAAACTAGTTTTTCAAAACTGAAATTCAAATGTGGGAGGGGGTGGAAAAGAGCTGACTAGAGCTGAATTTTCATCACCACCCGGGTCGAGGTCTCAGACTCAAGTCCAGACTTTGATAGTCGCGCCGCATCGGGATTAAGACCCAAATTGCATAGTCGCGCCGAGAGTTTGAGTCAAGAAAGTCTGGACATGAGTCGCGCCGTGGGCCGCGAAAGTCTGGACATACCAAAATTTGGTCGCAAAAGTCTGAACCCGGGAAAGTTCACAGCACTTATTTCAACCATGGGCAAAAAAATGAACAAAGCCAATTTCATCACAACCAGCTTAATTTTCTGAGAAGGCTTGCTTTGGTGATGCTTTAACATTTTATAACTTTCTGAAAATACCCATTGAATTTAATCGCCCCAACTTAAACTTTCTCTTTAATCAAAAATTGGCTTCACAAAACTGGTTAGCGATGGTCGGCAATGGTTTTTTCAGCCGCGGCGTGATTATAAAAAAACAATAGCTATAAAAGCGAAAGATAGGGATTACTTACTTGACATTTTTATTCAGTTTTACACACCTTTAGATTAAATTTATCTTTTAAAACGTAACTGCAAAAAAAGATAAAAAACTAGATTAGAAAAATTTACACGTGCGATTTTCACATTTTGCTCAACAGGAAGAGAAAATAAAAGAACAGGAGAAAGTTGAAACGTGTGAGAGGAGATCCTTGTGAACAAAAAAAATTATTTATGAATAGATTTATATCCCAAGAAAAAACTCAAAATGCTACTAGTTACGTTGCGCGATTTGACCCATTTGTTTTTATGGTGACAAATGTCACACTTATTCCGAAGACTTTCAATAACGGAGCTAAGCGATAATTGTATCAGCAGTTGTGGGGTGTCTGGAGGCGACTGAAGAGCTGAGAAAAGCTTTCAAATTTTACTCAACACTCAAAATATTTATCGGCTCTTTTCCAGTTCCCCCCTTTCAAAATACCGAGTTTTATGTTTGTTTTACGTGTTATTACGGCTAAACGCGTGATATTACGCTGTAAAGTATGAAGAACAAATCTATTCAGAGTTGACGATTTGTTCACCACGCCAAATTTCATTGCACTATGTCAATGTTAAACAGACTTTTCAAAATTGAATTTGAAAGGGGAAACTGGAAAAGAGCCCATCCCATTTATCGTGTATTTTCATCCGACAAGTTGTCGGTTGCTGCAAAAAACCGTGTAAAATACACAACTTTTCAGCATAGCATATAATTTTTACAAAATAAAAAAAAAACTTGTGCCACAAAATCGTGTGAAAAGCCCAATTTTGCAAAAAAGAATAAATTATTCGTTATCAAAATTTATATCATCATTAGAGTATTTCATGCATCTATTTTTCTCTTAACCCATGTACGACTAATAAAAGAATATTTGATTTTGCGGTTTTTTTCTCCTTTGCCCCTAACACCCATCCCACACCTCGCATAAGCATCAAATTTGCGCTTTTTTCCAATCATCCTATTAAGATTTTATTTTGAAATTCGATTCATGAAAGCATTTTCGACGTTCCAAGCTGTTAGAAAATGTGTTAACAGGAACTTGCGTGTACATGTTTTTAGAAAAGTTGCCTATGAAACTAAATTGTTTGTTGCAAAGTGTAAATTTAAAAGATTTCTTCTCTAGGTCCTTTCACGCACTCTAACTTAAGGCCACGCAAAGTGGTCCCTTGGGTAATGACTTCAGCAGGGCGACTGAGATTCACCTCTATCCACAACCGCGAAAGGGTTAAGCTGGTGGTAACTATTCTGTACTGTATTATGTTAATTGTCTCCTTTTGTACTGCTCATAGGGCTGTCTTGTCCGCTCGAAGCGATCGCTAGAATTTCAAGTGATAATTGAAATCAAACAAGTCCCAATACAGAAGGCTCCAAGTGGCCAGAAAAAGTTTAATAGTCTAATCAAAGGAAAGGTCGATTAATCAGCACAAATTTAACTTCCAACTAACTCAACAAAACGATTCTCTTCTCTCTCTCTCTCTCTCTCTCTCTCTCTCTCTCTAGAGAATCCTTATTAACCAATTACCATCAGTAATTGCATACAACTACTCAATTGACCTGCTAAAATTAATAGTGTCTATACGGATCCTTATTCGTTTGAGGTACTGTAACACTATGACGAGAGCCAACTATCTTCTAACTTCTAAATTTCTCGTCTTAAACAACGAGCACCAACTGTTCGGTCTCTTAGCACAATTGTTTTACCTAAGGGTAGGCTGTTTGTTATTCTTAATATTGTTTTCCTATTTGAGTCTTAGTCATGGTTAGAGTTATGCTCGTACCTATATGTAATGACAGTTACTTCGATACCCCTTTGCAAGGCCATAACTGAAGTCTTCCTCTGACGACATTATTCCAAAATTCCAAGTTCATTATGAGTGCCTCTAACTAGATTGTACAATTATCAAATCCAGCGTCACCTCTAAACTAAGCTATCTTTAATTAACCAATCTTCCAAGGTTTTTATTTAATTATCTTTTTAACGTTACGAACTACCGGGGTAAGTGAAAACCCTCTTCATGCGGTGCGGTCGCTAATTCGTTTCAGGCATCTAAAACTACCACGCAAATTGTTTTTAGGGTTCAAACTGCCCCAAATAGACATCTTTGGGAAGCTAAGTAAAGATTAGGTCCATACATTTTATTCAGGATATCTAGTTCCTATGCCATCCTCTTATCACTGCCATTTTTTCTGGACTACTTTTATATATTTTAAAAGAGTTTATATTGAAAGCGCATTTGCCAAGCGAAGTTGAACCCAATGTTTGCAAAGTCCACTTCAATTACTTCCACTACTTCAATGTTACAATGTAAATACTATATGCTTTTCAGCTTCTGCTTAATTTCCCAAAAAACAAATTCACCTCCAAATATTAATAAGGTGACCGATTCTCGTTCCCAAAGGGTTGGGGCTGGGGAACAAGGAGTTTTCTTTAAAGATTGGGTTCTAGTGACTATTGCTGCCAGAAAATTAATATGCACTCGCTCAATATTTTGCCTAAATTGTCCAAACCCCATCTATGGTGTATTTTTCCCAAGTTGTAATAACTTCGGGTCCAACCATCACAATTGGTTAAGACATGACAAACGACGTATCCTGCCATTATCTATCGTATTTTAAGTTACTTCCCGAAACGTTTTCCGGAAATCCGGCATAAGGACTATTTACTTAGAGCATTTGCTAGCGCTGCTCATTCAGAAGTTCTTATCTCCTCTTCTTCTAAGGTTGCAAGTGTTACTTAATAGAGCCTTCAGGATAACATTTTTTTCCGTTGATAAAATGTTCTAAGTCTGTTCATTGTGTGGACAGGGTGCCCAAAACTTTTCTACAGCTTATCTTGATACATGGGCAAGAGGTAGATTTTTTGAGATCTCGTAATTTATTGGTTTCTTCCTCCGCCTGACTCCGAACCATGCCTCATTGGTGCCAGGAAGGTTCTCACTGGTAAAGTTTTTGTTAATCAGCTTTCATGTTGGTGGATTGCCCGAAGCTTTTCTATCCTAATACATGAGCAATTTTCTAGCCTATCTTAACTCATGGGCAACAGGTGGATATTTCGAGATCTCGCGAACAATTGGTTTCCTCTTCCGCCGGCCTTCTAAACGTGTTTCATTGGTGCTATGTAAGTACCTGTGATGGTCAAGGATCTTACTACCCTATATATTGACTTAATTTGCGGTTCTTTGAGAATTATTCATAATGACACTAAAACCTGAACTTTGTCTAAGTTGTGACTGTCCTAATTCGTTCAGCTTAGGCTAATAACCACTCAATTGTGCCTTTAAATTATCGTAACGTACAATTATAAACCTCTATAAATCATCCAAAGTAATGCTATCTAAGACAAAATTGTAGTTCAATTCGTCGCGCTTACATTGGCATTTAAAATTCTACGCTAAGCAAGTAGCAAAAAAAGTTTTGACCACCATTATTTTTGAAACAAAAAAAACAACTTTTCGTTTTCATTTTTTTTTCTTTCAATTTGAGTCGATGTACTTTGAAGCGTTTTGTGCAGATGATTTGAAAATTTTCGAAAATTTTTTTTAAAAGGTAGCTTATGATTGGAGCTATCTCCCTCCACAAAAAAAAAGATTTTAAAAATTTTTTCTCAATAAAAAAAATTTTCAATCAAAAACTTTACAATCATTCTTTGGAGTTTTGCAACTCTTAGTGCTGATAAGCGTTAAACATAAATCCTAACACTTCATCTTGACTGCTCTATGCAAACTTTAAATTTTTTTTAAAACATATAATTCTAAATTAAGCTTTCTGCGTTACTCATTTGCTTTAAGTGCTCCAAATTAGAAAAAAAAGTTCACAAACTTTCATCTAATTTTTCTTGACACTGCGAAAACGTTTTTTTTTTTCAAATCGCCAGTGAAAGGGCCTTAATGTGTTATTTTGTTTGACCCATTCTGACGAAGGAAACTGATTAGGCGCAAAATTATAGACAAAGTTTCTCTCAATTTTCCGTGGTTGGAGCAACAAACCAGCTAATCAAGTTAGCGTAATTAGCTTTTGAAGCCATTTTTCTTAACAATTAAAAATTACACATTAAATTTTTTTTTTTTTAAATAATGCAGATCGGAATCAGAGACGCAGAAAAGTTAGCCTATTTAAGCTAAGCTCAATTCAATTTTTCTTCGCCCTATTAGTTCTCATAAGAAATACGATGAAGAAAACCACAACCAGTGAAAACTCACCCACTCGAAAAGAAAACCACGACATCAACTTCCTCGTTTAACACGAAAAAAGGCAAGTCACAAAGATCTTGATCTTGATACAAGTAATACCCTAGTCGATAGCTTATGGTTATCTTGTCAAGATCTTGCATGATTCTTACAAGATCGTCCAAGTTAACCATAATTCAAGATGCACATAATTTTGCAAATTAGCGAAAAAAACTTCTAGCTGGAACCAAGGTTCTTATAATTCGTGAAGATACTAAAACAGCAAGCCACGTACTAAGGATGCATCTACTTGCGACACATACATACATACAGCCCGCTAGCTGCGACAGCACTAGCAGTTTTCAAGATTCATTAAAGTTTTTTTCCAGATTTTTATGAACAAGGCTACCAATTTATCAAATTTTGATTTTTTTTGGCTTGATAGAAATAAAAACAAGGAATATTTTATAAGTTAAAATCATACAAATAAAATCAAATATCAAAACTTGCAAGAACATTCAAGATACACTTTTAAAATTAAAAAACTCCAGCAAGTTTGAATTTAAAATGGTCATGAAGACATCCAATTAGCTAAACATGTATGTAGGAAGCATCTTTTTGCGACTCATGCAAACATCCAGCCCTCTAGCTGAGACGGCCGCAGTTTTTTTCCTCAATTGTTTTTTTGTTTTCCTGGTTGTCGTTCTCGCACAAATGTTTTTCTAAAATTTATTTGCAGGGAAAAAGTCATAAATTTATTACAGAAAAAGTTTAATAAAAAGTACAAAAAGTACAAAGCGCCATATAAAGTACAATATTCCGTTAATTTCGTTACAAAACCGGACCAAAATTAATAAAAATAAATAGTAATTATGAGCTAGAAAAAGTGAATAACCCGGGTTGACCTCCATACACCGAAAATGCTTATCATACAATTCCATACAATAAGTGTGTGGAAAAGTGCTTGTCATACAATTTTCATACAGTTTTGAAAAATGGTTGAAAAAAGATTTAAACCCGTTTCTGTCTCGAAGCACAGGAGAAGCGTTACACGCTAGTTCATTTTATTTTGAAATCTGTTACTTTTAGGGTCAAAAGAGTGTAAAATTTCAAGCAAGCAGTAAATGTCCTAGAACATTGAGATTCAGAGGCATGGAACCGTTTGGAAGCTTGATAGAATCAAAACAAGTTGAGAGAGTTATTTACTGATATAAAAAAAGTCAATTTTCTGAACTCAAGGAAAAACCAAAATAAGCTCAATGGTTGGATGACCTTCTACGACGCTAAAAGTTGCTTTGATGTGAAAATTTGCATCGATCGAGAGCATCACTTTGGCATAGAAATAATTAAAGAAAGAGAAACCGCGCCAATGCAACTTGCAATTCAGAAGCAGGTAGAAAAACCTTTCAAAAAGCCAGTTGCGCGACTGTTGGATAAAAATCGAGTTCTTGAGAATGACGTTATGTTTTTCCCAGGATCAATTGCAACTTGGTTCTAGTAGCAGAGTCTGCAAAATATGATCTAGTGATGCATTTCTAAATTTTGTCTATAATTCAAATTATTTGTCTTAATTTAGATTTTCCACAATCTTTCTTTTTCAAAATATTTTGTCTTATTTGAGAGTTAGCATGATTAAATTCAGTATTGATAAAGTCATTCATTTTTAAGAATAAAGAACATAGCGAAGAGTCTTGTGTAGATTTTGATGAGTTTTTGTGCTATTTTTAGGAAAAAGTCTTAAGCCTGTTTAAGCTCAGTTTTGATTTTTCGCTGTTTGACTTGATTTCTTGTTGAGTTCAGTTCATTTCCTTTGTTAAATTGAAGGCAAACTCCTTCATCTAACAGGGACAACGAAATGTCACTTCTAGTTTCGAAAAAGGCGTTTAATTATCAGATTTCTCTGTTAAATAAAAAAATTAAATCTTTAATTAATTTGAAACTTTTTTCCTTAACTAAATTTTTTCAAGGTTATGAACTTTTTATTTTTTGCACCATAAAAATATCTTTGTAGATGTTAGTTATGAAAGAATATAAATACGACAATTGGATGCAGATGACAGAGCTGCTGTTTGGTGACAGTGTGACAGTGTTTGGTGCAGATCACTGGAATGGCTGAATCACCATTTTTTGTTAGTTTCTGTGTTTTGTGTCGTCCAACTCACGTACAGGTTTGTTATTCATTTGAGCCCCTCGCCCAGATACTGGTTCCCATAGGATTAGGTTTAGGAACTTGTTGCTCTCTCAAGAGTTGAGAAGAATTTCTTGCAGAAAAAGTACAATTTGAGCTTCAAACCTCTAAAGTACTGCAATTTTTCTCAAGTTTTCTTCTCTGTTCAGAGATTGCACGTTTTATGGGATGCGCTCTGACGTAATTTTTGCCTCACTTGATTTTAAAAAAGTGTTAATCATACAATTTTCATAAATGACAAACTTCTAGTCATACAATTTTCATATATGGGAAACTTCTAATTTTACAATTTCCATATATGGAAAAATGGTTATCATAGAGTTTTCATACAATTTTCTGTACGTATGGAATTGTATGGAATTGTATGACAAGAAGTTTCTCATATATGGAAATTGTATGATAAGAAGTTTTGGTCAACCCGGGAAATTACTAAAGTGTCTTGAAATTAAAATGGGTAGTTTAATTTCAGTGAAACTAAAGAGTTTGAAATGGAACAAGCTTACATTTGTTTCTCTATATTGCTGAATTGACAAGAGGGTCCTGGAGTGATTTTACAGAGGAAATCAGCACTGCTGCAGTCACCATTATTTCAAAAATATTTCAAAAAGCAGAAGTGTACCCTAGATTTTACAAATAGAACTCTGAACAATCTATGCTAACATATCCAAACGTAAGAAGTTTTTTTGGAATCGATCATTGATGCACAAGAGTTATATCAGGAAAAGTTCAGCCTGTGTTATAGCTGTACACTTCTCTGATATCAGGTAGGGGTCTAGGACAACAGGCCGACGGGACTTCAAGCCGAAGGGACTTCAGGCCGAAATTTGAACTTTACAAGCACCTCAAAACACTATTTTTTCATCTGTAAAACGTTGCTTTTCAAAAATTTAAACAAGTTTAGTCCATCAAATGCGTTATTCACGACAATGCACCACTTGGGATTGGCACCCGTTAATAACATTAGCCGGTTTTTGAAATGCATAAATTATAAACATGAAAAACGCCTTCAACCGTGTTTTATTTTTCAACTTTCCTAAACATCATTTGGAGGATTGATTTTTATGAAAACGCCAAAAACTAGAGAAGAAAGATCCCGAAATTCCGAAATTCTTCAATAAAATTTTCAAATTAATCATATTTCACAAGTTCATAAGAAAATATTCGGCTTGAAGTCCCTAATTTTACGATTCGGCTTGAAGTCCCGTCGGCTTGATGTCCGGCACCCATCAGGTAGAAGATTTGAATTTGCGTAGGTACATATAATAGTTAAGTGAATATGATTTCACCGATTTTGTAGTTATTGCTGCTATAAAACAGTACTGAAAAAACTATAAATAAGTATTGAAACAACTCTGCAATTTTTTATCTAATTTTTTAAAATTAAAATCTAAATTGAAGCTTGTACAAGTTGCAGTACAAAAAAATGATACTCTTGAAACTGATAGTAAGAAATAAAAATTGATTTAGCTAGTTTTTGCGAAATGCTTACAATAATGGGTCTCCATGAAACTCTGAAACAATATAACTTTATGGATTCATAATTGATTACACACCAAACAAAAAAGAAGCGGGTTTAAACCTTTATAACTGTTTAAATAGGATTATAATTGATTATAATGGAATATAATGGAATATAATGGATTATAATGGATCATAATGGATTTTAATTGGAATATAAAGAATCCTAATTTGTTTCACGCAAGAACCTGGACTTTCCGATAAAAATGAACACTTGAATTTCAACACTTGAACACTGCAATCGTTAAATAGAAGTTTACATTTGGCTTGTTAATTTTTTGTATTGTTTTATTTTTATTTCTTTTCTCATTACATTTTTCTCATTTCTCATTATTTTCTCAATTGGGGTTCAAAACCCCCCTTTACACACGTTTACCTCTCCCCCATCTCGGGGTTAGTGAGAGTTCGGGGTTATGCTGTGTGTTAATTCTGGGTCGTCTGTGTCATGGGGGGCGGGGATGGGGGTAAAAGGGGGCAAAAAAGGGGGGATAAATGTAAGGGGATGGGCGTTTTACAATGGATTTCTACAAGGACTCAAATGGGTTATAATAGATAAAAACTCTTCAAAAATAATGAGTTATAATGGACAATAATCAATTGTGTGGTCCCAAAGTGCAACTATTATTGATTATAACGGCAACATTTTCGATCAATTATTTTCCATGGAACCTCTTTTTACTGCAAATAAATTGGTCAATTTACAACACTGAATGCTAACTTACAGAAATATAGATGCTGAAATTTAAATTGCACACTTAGTTTATTGTCAAAAGTGTATGTCCCGATTTTCGAATAAAATGGAATTTTTAGTCTTGGAATTATTTTTAAAGCAATTTTCGGCGATCAAAGTAATAGTGTTTAACAAAACATTTTATGGCTCATTCAAGATTTTAGCTTCCTGAGCTCTAAATTAAAATTTGATGTAACTCTTTTCATTTTTTGTAAAGTTCTGAGAGTTTGAAAGCTTCTGATGTTCTGAACTAAATTATGCGCGCTTTGAAAAGTTTGTTCATAATGGTTGCAACGCAACGCGAAGTGTTTATGCGTGCAAACTATCCCGCACAACAAAATCGTTCAAAATTGAATTGAGTCTAGCAAATTAGTGATAAAAATTTCGTGCGATTCAATTTTTTACACTTGATCTTTGATGTTGTCCAAAAATTGTAGATTTTCAATATTTTTTTCCGATACGGATGAAGGGCAGTTGCAACATTCAAGGCTTTTACCTGATATACGAGCAGTCTTGTTTTGCTTAGTGACGAATTATGATAAAATTAAAAGATGGATTTCGTTGTTTATTCTTGCATATTAAGTCGTTTAAACTATTCTTCAACATTTGAGTACCTTTCTCCTGAATTGTCACTTTGATTTAGGGCCAGTTTTTATTTCGAAATCTTATAGTAAATTCAATATGTGATTTCATAAACCAAGTCCAAACAAATTTAATCTGCATACTTCGCATTCGAAAACTCCAGACCGTACCATAATAAGAACGTTTCTATAAAGAAAAGAATTGAACAGGCTTTGTTCAGTTTTTTTAATCTCTTATAGTTATTTTACTATTTGGCACTCTCTTTAATGTGACGACATTTTGAGACAAAAAAAAATAAATAAAGCTTAGTTATCAATGTTCGGATTATTTTCGGAAAAAAATGACGGAATGTTTGTGCTTTTTGCCATTTTTTTAAACATCATTCAAAGAGCACTGTTGTCTTAAGCTCAATTTTAAATGAAAATTTCACATGTGATCTTTTTTGTGAAGGTAAGATGGAAAATATATGCTTAAAGACGGTGCATATAGCAAAAACGGCATTTAAAATGATTATAACAGTATTCAAAATAATTATAAAACTTTACGAGGCTGTTAGTATAACGGCACAGTTCTTTTGATTGTCTGAATGACGATGAAACAAAAATTAAAATATAAATTAAACGTTTACAAGACTACAGGTATAGAGCAAAGGGTCCGACTGTACTATTAAGTTTTTCCGAATCATTATTAATGTGAATGCAAAAAAAATGAAATAGAACTTTTTTCTTTATCTTCCACCACATCCAATGTAAACTACAAGTAGACGAGTCTAACATGTATAGAGATATTATTTGGGCCAACTAGTGTGATTCAATCAAGTGTTTAATGTTTGAGTGGCTTTTTTTATAATATATGCCGAGTGGTAATAGAAACCGCAATTATCATAAAATGGAAAATTTTATATTTTATCTTTTCAAATTTGAGCATGTGTCCTTGATAGTTTTTAAATGTAGAAAAAAAACATTAAAAACGGTGTAAATCAGAAAAATGAAAAAATTGCCCAATTTTATGTTGTTTTTGCTGTATTCAAAAAATGGATCATTAGGGCCAAAAAAAAGGTTTGCCTCAATTTAAGCTCAATTTATGACCAATTTGCGTTTTAAAAAGTTAGCAACAAATTTTGTATACTTTACATTGGTAATTTTATGAAATTTTTCGATGTCCTTTTCATCATCAAACAAAATAAAAATTTTTACAAACTTTTTGATCAAAAACAACAAAATAAAGTATTATGATACCGAACAGCATTCGAAGTCATAACATTGAAATCTTCTAAGCGATAGACCAACAAGTTTTTAGTAACAAAATTTGCAGTTTTTGCCTTAACAAAAAACATTTATATATATGTATTTCTAGCTAACTTTTTTTAAAAGTATAAGAAAATTGCATAATTAGTGAAACATTAATAAAAATTTTTGACATCTTGTAAAAAAGAGAAACATTTTTTGCACAGGTCAAAAATTGTTACAGTTTTGCATTAGTTAGTTTTTTTTCATATATTTTTGAGGAAACAACAGAAAATTTTTGCATCCTGCAGAAAAAATTCAAAATAGTTTTTGCCATTTTTTTTAAATCTCAGAAAAAGTTTGCATCTTGCAAAGAATTTCAGAATTGTTTTTTTTTGCACTCATGCTGAAAAAATCAATACAATTTTCGCATCTTGCAAAGACTTATCAAAAGTTTTAGCATCAATGTTGAAAAAAATAAACATTTTTAAATTTTGTAAATTCATATGTCTATGAAAACCCGAAAATTTTTTGCAGTTCCTTTAAAAATATCTAAATTTCTAGAAAAATTCAACTTTTTGAAAAACATTTTAACTTTCACATCCGTTTTAGAACACAGCTTGAAAAATTATAAATTTTTAGTCTTTTGCTTTTTATTCTTATCTTATATATAATTTTAAAAAAAAATTGTACAGTTTGCACCTACCTCAAAAAACCTTTTAAAATCTTTAGCTCAACAGAAAAAAGTATCGGTCTTTAGAAAAAAAACGAGGTAGCTTTCGAGGCAGATAATGACAAAGAACACGAAAAAAAAACTAAATTTTTGTTTTAAGTGCACAGTACAATGTCTTTTTGCCCTTTTTTTGTGAACAATGATACTGCTAGTTTCAAAAAAATATATAATTGTGTTAGTATTTTGTTCTAAAATAAAACTAGCAATGATATTATAAACAACTTCATAACCGTCAAAAAACTCTCAGTTATTTTCAACAAATCAAGTTCAAATATTGTATTTTGCTATTTACGCATTTATCTAAAAACGCAGAGCGCAAAATTTGACTTGATGCGATTTTTGGCTTAGATTTCAGATAACTTCTCTTGAACAAATTTGCGAACGAGTCGTTTTTATACAATGCTTGAAATTTTTTGTAATCCTTTCAATCTCAAATTATGTTGAACTGCTCGGCTAAATTGATTGAGAATTTCCCCGCTTGATGTAACAATTCTTGAGAAGAATTCGTGTTTAAAAAGACAGTCATTTTCTTGATATTTGAATTGAAAGTTGTCCAATTTCTATCAAATTTTGTTGAGAGTTTTCCAGATTAAAATTAAATGAATTTAGATTTCTCCAAAACACAGTTTTTACCTTGTTTTGTTTGCAAAACTTTTTGGAAACAGAAATAAAAAAGATATTTTTTCATAGTAAAAGATTTTTTCAAGATTTTTTTGATACAACGATAGATAGTGGGTTATAGAACATTTAGCGCCGGGGCAATTTTCATCTTTGTAAATTTCAAACAAAACATTTTTTTTTGGTACAACGATAGATAGTGGTTTATAGAACATTTAGCGTCGGGGTAATTTTCATCTTTGTAAATTTCAAACAAAACATTTCTTTTTTGGTACAACCCCATATAAGGAGAAGAAGATGACTCATACTGCAAATTTTTCTTTCTGAAAGTTCCTAGCAACGAAAGTGTTTTTTGCGCTAACTTTGTTTTAGATGAGTGACGATCGTTGAATTGAAGGTTTTTTTTCTAAAACTCGACTTTCGAGTAAAAAATTGATGCGAAAAAGATTAAAATGGGAGAAGTGAGATCAAGAAAAAATCCAAATAAAATTAATTATGAACTTTGTTGGAACAGCAAAATTAAAATTCAATTGAAATAACTAAAGATACAAAAAAATAAAAATTCAAAAACTATTAAAAAAATTTGGGTCGAGCTTAGGTTTTAAATTATAGCTTAAAAAAGTCCGTCAAAAAACTCTCGAGCATAGGCAGTTCTGTGAAAGTTATTGGATTTCTTATTTGCATTAAAAATATACAATATTATATTAATGGTTTTAGGGAGAATTTCGAATTTCATTGAAGTGAATCCATCTAGGAGACAAAGGTGATAGATTTACTGATAAAGTACAAATAGTTATCTTGGAAGAAATTAGATGAAGCATATCAAAAAATGTGCTCTCAAGGCCTGAAGAAAACTTGAATTGTCAGGGAATATTTATTACAACTTCTGCTGTAGAGATATAACACGACACATTTACTAGCTCAGATTAGTTCGAAACTTAACGTTTATGGGGAAAAATGAGGAAAAAAACTCAATTTTTATTATATCACCATGAACCCAAAAAACAAACTATAACTTTATACATACCATTGAATTTTACCAACTAGATTAGGCGTTCAAGAATTTTTAGCAAAAAAACTAGAAACTTCGGCAAAAAAAATTCCTACCTTTTTCTCATCATGGTTCTCACATTGAAACCTTGCCCTTTTTTTCCTATCTTAATACATTACAAACTCTGTTCCCGATTATATTATTTACAGCGAGGGCGACGTGAAATCTATCCCTTTTTAAAATAGATTTTTATTCTTTTCGTTTGTAGTTCAAATCAGGGCTGAAAGCCCGGGTGTTACTAATTTTCAAAATCTTATAAGAATCTGATATCTTGTAAGAGCAAATCTGATTTCTTACAAAATTCTTATAGCTTCTAAGAATCAATTCGAATTCTTATTCGAATCTTATAAGAATTTAATATGACTTTAAATTGCTGTTGCGATTTTCAAGTCGTGAGAAAAATTGCATAAGGAGCGCAAATAGCTCAAAAAAGGTCAAATATGCTCTGGTAGTCTAGAGTTTCATTGAACCACTATTTTAAACGTTACATTCACCTGGCTAGTTGGAAAAAATACGACCAAATGATAATGATAATCCTAATAATGATAGTAGTAAATGATAAATTATAAAGGTTTTCAGTAATAAAAACAGCTCAGATGACGCTCTTTTTAACATCGACGTTAAGCATTACGATTACATAGCAAATAGAATTAATTATGACCAATGATAAAGCTATCAAGCTAACACGCACTTACAAATTCACAAAAATGGGATATTATTGCTGTTGCAAACCGTTTTACAGCTTTGCGAGCAAAAAATCCGACATCTTAATTCTGCTTGTGAAAATTAATCGTTTTTTATGTCTGCTCGGCTAAATTGATTGAGAATTTCCCCGCTTGATGTAAAAATTCTTTAGAAGAATTCGTGTTTAAAAAGACAGTCATTTTCTGGATATTTGAATTGAAAGTTGTCCAATTTCTATCAAATTTTGTTAAGAGTTTTCCAGATTAAAATTAAATGAATTTAGATTTGTCCAAAACACAGTTTTTACCTTGTTTTGTTTGCAAAACTTTTTGGAAACAGAAATAAAAAAGATATTTTTTCATAGTAAAAGATTTTTTCAAGATTTTTTTGATACAACGATAGATAGTGGGTTATAGAACATTTAGCGCCGGGGCAATTTTCATCTTTGTAAATTTCAAACAAAACATTTTTTTTTTGGTACAACCCCATATAAGGAGAAAAAGATGACTCATACTGCAAATTTTTTGCCTAACCCCACAAACTATCTTATTTTTCTCTTCTAGTGATCAGTTTGTTTTTCTAATCGAAATAGTACTCTAGAAAACATGCTAGTCCCACTCACGAAGAATTTTAAAGTCATCGAAAAATAATTAAGAAAAGCAACAAGCAAGTCTGCCTTGGTGAAAAAAAGGAGAAAGTATATAAGAAATCCGGAATCAAATTATTCACCATACTGAAAACTTTGGAATTGTTGCTATATTAGAACGCAATTGTAGCAAAAATTCAACTCTTAACAAGAGCTTGCCATCATCTGTAACAGAGTATATGACAGAGCATCCTAAAAAACGACCATAAAGAAGTACAAAGTCAACATGCCTATCTACATCAGAGTTTTCTCTTAAATACAGTTATCTGGTCTGAAAATTTTCTTTCTGAAAGTTCCTAGCAACGAAAGTGTTTTTTGCGCTAACTTTGTTTTAGATGAGTGACGATCGTTGAATTGAAAGTTTTTTTTCTAAAACTCGACTTTCGAGTAAAATTTGATGCGAAAAGGATTAAAATGGGAGAAGTGAGATCAAGAAAAAAATCCAAATAAAATTTATTATGAACTTTGTTGGAACAGCAAAATTAAAATTCAATTGAAATAACTAAAGATATAAAAAAATAAAAATTCAAAAACTATTAAAAAAATTTGGGTCGAGCTTAGGTTTTAAATTATAGCTTAAAAAAGTCCGTCAAAAAACTCTCGAGCATAGGCAGTTCTGTGAAAGTTATTGGATTTCTTATTTGCATTAAAAATGTACAATATTATATTAATGGTTTTAGGGAGAATTTCATTGAAGTGAATCCATCTAGGAGACAAAGGTGATAGATTTACTGATAAAGTACAAATAGTTATCTTGGAAGAAATTAGATGAAGCATATCAAAAAATGTGCTCTCAAGGCCTGAAGAAAACTTGAATTGTCAGGGAACACTTATTACAACTTCTGCTGTAGAGATATAACACGACACATTTACTAGCTCAGATTAGTTCGAAACTTAACGTTTATGGGGAAAAATGAGGAAAAAAACTCAATTTTTATTATATCACCATGAACCCAAAAAACAAACTATAACTTTATACATACCATTGAATTTTACCAACTAGATTAGGCGTTCAAGAATTTTTAGCAAAAAAACTAGAAACTTCCGCAAAAAAAATTCCTACCTTTTTCTCATCATGGTTCTCACATTGAAACCTTGCCCTTTTTTTCCTATCTTAATACATTACAAACTCTGTTCCCGATTATATTATTTACAGCGAGGGCGACGTGAAATCTATCCCTTTTTAAAATAGATTTTTATTATTTTCGTTTGTAGTTCAAATCAGGGCTGAAAGCCCGGGTGTTACTAATTTTCGAAATCTTATAAGAATCTGATATCTTTTAAGAGCAAATCTGATTTCTTACAAAATTCTTATAGCTTCTAAGAATCAATTCGAATTCTTATTCGAATCTTATAAGAATTTAATATGACTTTAAATTGCTGTTCCGATTTTCAAGTCGTGAGAAAAATTGCATAAGGAGCGCAAATAGCTCAAAAAAGGTCAAATATGCTCTGGTAGTCTAGAGCTTCATTGAACCATTATTTTAAACGTTACATTCACCTGGCTAGTTGGAAAAAATACGACCAAATGATAATGATAATCCTAATAATGATAGTAGTAAATGATAAATTATAAAGGTTTTCAGTAATAAAAACAGCTCAGATGACGCTCTTTTTAACATCGACGTTAAGCATTACGATTACATAGCAAATAGAATTAATTATGACCAATGATAAAGCTATCAAGCTAACACGCACTTAAAAATTCACAAAAATGGGATATTATTGCTGTTGCAAACCGTTTTACAGCTTTGCGAGCAAAAAATCCGCCATCTTAATTCTGCTTGTGAAAATTAATCGTTTTTTATGTCGTCGGAAGTGTCTGTGCTGTCGGGAGAAGTTATGAAATTATTCTTTGATACTTATATTTAATTGATTTTATTCTTTATTCTATTATATATTGGGCCTCGCTTCGGCGCACTACTAGGATTTTAACTAAGTGCTCTGATGTTTTAATGTTTGTGTTTGTTTCTAATGTTAAGTATTTTTTCAGAGACTAGAGTACATTCTTGGTCTTCTTTTGTTGCAGAAAGCTGCTTAAGCCTTCTGATTGCTACACCCAAGAGCTACGAAACCATTATTTATAGTTTCTTCTCGGTTTGTATGGTACGTATATCAGAATAAATTTTCCGTTCAAATTCTTGCATACCATTTCATTTTCTATCGTATATCTAGATTCAAATTGTTAGAAGAATCTTATATCCAAATTCAACTTCTTATGAGATTTTCAAAAGATTCTTACCCGATAAAGGTATTTACTTGCCGGATTCTTATAAGATTCTTACAACAATTTGTATTTTATTAACACCCGGGAATGCTGTAGTTTGATACAGCACTTGACCCTTCGAGATTTTGTTGAGATAGTTAAAATTTAGAAGAAATTAACCTTACACTATATTTTTGTAAAGTGATTGGAGGAAAAAAATAACGATTTCATTTTTTTTCTGCTAAAATAACTATAGTTGGAGGAAACGGATCCAAAATTTTTGAGAAGAGTGACAATTTTTATGAAATTATTGATTATTTTTGAGAAAATGGATTTAACGAGCGCTCCCAAAACGCTTTAAAAAATAACTTCTGCAACTTAAATCTTTTATAAGAAGGTTTTGAATTTTGACCAAAATTGGTGTTTACTTTGGCGATTGGTGCCACGTCAAAATTAGTATGTTTCGCCTCCCACTCTTAGTTAATTTGCTCCTGTTGCTTAGGGATACTTTTATGATATCTGCGTTGTTCATAAACATTTGGAAGAGCGCGGAGAAACTCAATTTGGTAGACTTAAAAAGAAGTCGAATAAAATGCAAAACTTTTTGAAAACCCCTTCGAAATACTCCTGAAATGGTCTTGCAAGATGTGAGCAAATTTATTTTTTTTAAGTGAAATAGGCGCCATTTAAACCACTTTTCTTTAATTTTGACTTTTTCTCTAAATTCGATATAAGACATTGTAACTGTAGAAAAAGTCTTCTGTAACTGCGACTTTACTGTCCAGTTTCACGGTTTCTCAAAAATCATGAATCAGTTTAAAGTGAATTTTTGGACCATTACAACAAAGTTCAAAGTAAGAAAGTTAAAAGTCAAGTAGCAAATGTGAATGGAAACGAAAGAAGTCGCATTAGACACAGTCTGTGTAGTTTTTCTACTACTAAAAAAGCAACTCTATTTTTTTGGTCGCAAATTTTTTTTAGACCCATTCAAAACATAATTAGAACCAGTAAAAGAAAAAAGACGATTCTGAAAGTGATTAAAATAATGATTCAATTGATTGTCACCGTATGAGGATTGCTCGGGGGAATACAATGCATTTCTGACTGCCAAACTTGCATTGCGCAACAAACCATGTGTCATTTATGATCAAGATAAATTTTCTTTGAACTGAAAAACGAATCTGTGTCTGAACGAAATCCAGTCTTCACAATCACCCGCAGCAAAATTTCAATGAAAACAACAACAATTTTTTGTGAGTATAACTTAGCTATTACCCATTGTTTTCAATTTGTTGACACAAAAATTATTTTCAACAAATTTTGGAAAGTGCAAGAATATTTTTGAGTGAATTCTTTTTACTGAGAAAATTTGAAAGTTGCTTACTGAGATGCATAAAGGGTTTCAAGGAGATTCTCCCCCATGGGAGAGTTCCAATAATGATTGTGCGAGGTGACCCAACTGCCAAAAAGACCCTATTTTGCCAATTTTTTCTGCGTCATAGGTGAGTATTTGAAAGATCACACCGAATGCAAGTTTTAAAAAAAAAAATCCATATATTTTTTTCTTGGAAGGTAATTAGCATATTTGTGTCACCAATGGACGCTCCTCTATCGAGTTTAAGACTATTTTTCAAATTTTATGGAAAGGCGCGCTCCGCCCTCACAATTTGCATGTCTTGACGCTTAAGGCGCTCTTAGGTAATTTTTGGTCGTAAGACAGTACCATAGGCGACTCTTAATCCCTCCCCTAAATCCGCTCCTACTATCATGTAAAATCACTAATTACGCAAAAAAATTCTCCAATATCCATGTTTTGAACAAAATTAAAAATTTGAAAAAAAAAATTAAAAAACTGACAATTACAAAACTTAGGCCCGAGCGACGGAAAATGTTAACAAAAAACTCAATTTTTTTTCAGTGGTTGCATTTATTTTGGCTAAATTGGTTCACACTGAAGAAAAATCCAATCTGAGCTGTCCAAAACTGGGAAGAATCGACTGTGAAGTATTAAGTTCAATGTTTGATAATGGAAAAACTAGGTGTTCCAACCAATCAAGAGCTGAAATTGAAACGAAATGTGTGGACGAAAACTCTTTCAGTGATTACGTAACATGCATGAACGGAATATGTAAAATGGATCTGCCTTGCCCTTGGAAATCATGTCAAACTTGCTTTGAAAGAACCAATTCTCAGAGCACATGCGACAAAATTTATTGTTGTGTTGCCTCGAAAATGATTTCTCATAAGTTGTTGATAATTTTTATGCAGTGTTTTCTAATTTATTTCAGAAACGCATCGTAAGCTTAGATATTTGATTACTTTATTCAAACATTTGTGACTTTCACATTATTTTTTTGATTATGAAGGACTTTAAATTGTACCATGAAGACAATAAAAGCGCATCAAGCCTTGCATATGTAAAAATGATTAGTAATGTTTCTGTCCCAAACAAAAAATTCATGCTTGAAGAGAAACCTTAAGTCATTGTCAAAATTAATACGATAGCTAAAGCGAGCAATACTGCAATTGGGGTTTTGGAACTTAGATGACAGGAAGTTAAACGATCAGAAAATAACGGAACTTAGACAATAACTTGCGTGAAAATTGCTTGAAACTTGTTTACAGACTGAAGTTATCTCTGGGCAGACTAAGAACTGGTTGTCCAATTTAGACAATAACACGCTTGCAAATTGCGTGAATTTTGGTAACAGACTTAAATTAACCTTTGGCTGAGTAAATACTGGTTGGCCGTAAATTGCATTTATTTACGATTGTCTAATTTGCTTGTCGTCTAATTTCCTAGGCCCCACTACTCTTATATCTTGGAAAGCCCTGAATTTCTCGACTGCCTCCTAAGATCTACTGACTAGTTTTTGGCAAATAAATTTGAAAGAAAAATTTAACATTGATACAACTTTAAAAAAGAAGGAAAGAAAACTTTTCAGATTTTTTGCTCCAACTTTCGTAACGAAAGTAACGGAATATTTCTGCTTGGGGTGGGTTTTTTTTCTTCAGACGAATTTCGACTTTTTAACTAGCCATTTTTGACAGAACTTTTTATATCATTCAAAAGGTATTCTTGCCTTGAGCTTGAATTTGAAAAGATGTTTTAACTGTGATCATTTTTCGTAATGTTAGGTGGGTTTGAAGATTGGCAATTAAGCCAATTTGGGACAATTAACGCGCGATATAACGCGCATAAGCAGAGATTCACTACATCTTAAAAATCGTTCTAAATTGGTTGGAGGAAACTCATTTGCCATAATTGATGTGTTAACAGAAGCGAAATTTATCTCTTTATCTCTATATGGTGTGGGGGGATGATTTTCACAAAAATTCTTGTATTAAAAAAAATCATCAAATCAAAATAAATTGGTTTCGAATGGTGCTTGTTTTTCGTTGCTTGTTCACAGTTGTCATCCTGTGTTTTTATCTTCAAACATCTCATATTCTTCGAAATATTATGCAAATGGTGTCGAAATTCTGATAGGAGTCAGTTATGCGCGATGAAAGCCCCAGTTAACAGCGTGAGAATTTTTAGAATGCCATTCCAATTGTGTAACCGTCCTCAACGCCGAGGGATCGATATTTGGATCTTGTGCCTCTGATGCAAATGTTAGTTGCTCTTAGTATAGCGAATGAAATTCTACATCTCACCCAGCACATGACATGACTATATGGGCGGTCCCATTTTGATGCCAGACCATCTGCTAGTCGTTTGAGGAAAAACGTGAACTCCGGTGCCAAAACACCATCTATTGAAGTGACAAGTGGAGTGAAAGACATGTGCTTTTCTTCACAAGCCGGTCCATACTTATTTTTCTTTTCAATCTCTGCAGTTTTCAGTACATTCATGGGATTGCGGTTTTGGTAAGACGGAGCGTCAGTGTCTGTAACACGGATGTCGAACGACGCAGCCGACTGTCTATCCCAAACCCCACGAGCTGAAAGATCTGCAATTAGTACCGGGGTTCCATTTTCTATATCTGGTTCTTTTACGACAGGTTCTCTTTTCACATCTTTCCACAAAATTGAAGCAAGATCGCCCACTGCGTCTCTTATTTCGTTGTGTCGTAGTGTTACCAGTCCGCCCTTCTTGCAAGAAAGTGCATGCTGTAAGTCAAAATCTTGTTGACATCCATCGCATCTCGAGAAAGAACGTTTGAGTGGTTTTCTGTACCTGACACATAGAGCGTCTCTGAACTCTGTGGCTGACAAATCAAAATTATCTTTCAACAAGGGCAGCGAAGTTAGCCACAAGGAACAGTTGTTGTCGATTATTCTCCGGATCGCTCGTTTCTGATCTGCTGGTAAAACTGCAAGCAATTCATCGAGTTTATCTTTGTCCACAGCATTTTGTTTCTCCTCGTGATTTTTTCTTGCTTCTCTCATCTTTGTTTTGTGTAGAGTTTGTTCGAAATCATCTTGGTGAAGGATCGAACTCACGAGACAGTCGGTTGCTTCACGTGAAGTGGAAAATGCTAGTTCGGCACCTTCTGTTGGATTTCGTACACCTAGTCCCCCTCTTTTGACAGGAAGTGAATACAAAACACGATCTGAGTGTGTGACACTAGAAGTTCCTAGTAAGCTTGGCAAAAAATTTTCCTCCAGCATCTTCTCGAGAGGAGCAAACAGCTGCGACGTATCTTTGACTACTCTCTGGACAAAATTCCATTCGCATTGCAGTGATCTTGTTAATCCAACTAAAGCAGCTTGAGGTTCTTTTTCTGCCACTTTGGACAACTCGCTAAGACAATCCAACCATTCTTGGACCTTTTTTTGTAGTGAAACGAGTTTTGCCTTCATCAGAGCCAATAAATCCGCCCAAATATCTTCTACCTTCAACTATTCTGATGCCGAACCTGTCCAACAATTGATGAGCTTTTTCAACAAAATTCGGGTGAACAACCAAATAACTTTTGCTTGGCTCGGGATAATAGCCATACTTCGGACCTTTTTCTGTCAAAGATGACAACCATTCAACCAGGTTTTCTAGTGCGCCAAGAGCTCCCGAATCATCTGCATACCATGTTTGTAAATACTTATCTCGGTCTTTGAGTGATTCAATCAATGGCATCAATGAAACCCCATAGAATAACATCGCTAGTGGATCACCCTGTGTAGTGCCTTCACTACTGAAAAGAAGTTCTGTCGTTCCTGCAACGATTAGCGGCGCATACCCTCTATATGTGTTGAAAAGAAATCGTGAGCACCTTGGCCAAAGTATTCTAGCATTCCATAGAGCCGTTTTCCTGTTCAATGCATTGAATGCATTTGAGGCATCCATCAATAGAAGACCATGTCCGTCCTCTTTGGTGCTATTAAACAACTCCTCCACTGCGTGTTCAGCTCCTTCTATTCCTGCTTTCACACCACAAGCTAGTTGTTGAGATCCACAGGTTTCTTCGAGATCTTTTTTGGTCGCTTCGGCCATACATTTACACATTACTCTTCGCAAACACTCACCTATGCAAATGGGTCTAACTCCGGGGCACTTGTCCAAAGCAATCAGACGACCTGATATCAATGCTAGTATTTGGTTCCATGGAATAATTTCGTTAGCTATCTTTGTGATCAGCGCCGCCACTTCGTCTCCTAAAGCCGAACTGTGTCCTCCAAATCGAAGAAATGCGTCTTTACAGTGTTCCGAATCTGTTCCTGAGGGTCCGGCTCCACCGTGCATTGACCTCGCCAATTTTTCTATATAAGAAGAAGTGATGGTTACTGTTTCTAACTCAGGTAAGCTGTCTACTTGTATTCTTGCTTCTTCTTTTGACTTTTTTGCTACGGGATGCTTCTCTTTCAGAATGTCAATGACTAATTTTCTTGTTTTTGTTGTGGAATCAATAACTTCGTCATTTGGATGGAGCAGACCTCCGCCAGATCTGCTTGTCAGCCAACGCATGGCAGACCGAACTTTCCCTTCCATCATCATTCGTGCAAAAACCACTGCGGTGTGCTCGTCTTCAGATCTATTTTTTTTCATAGGTTTCCTCGGTTGTTTTTGTGAACATCGTTTGGCTTCTTGTAGTAGAATATTGAACTTACTATTTTCCCAGTCTTCAAGTCGTATTAAAAAAATCAATTTCTTTCTTCTCTTTTTGCTTACACTTAATTTTTTTCATGTTATCACAATTTCATAGACTTTAAATGGCAGTTGGAAAACTCACGGTTTCGCTCTGATACGAGCAGTTTTGTTGGTTATTCCCCGCACTCGCCGTTTGAGAACTTAAAGTGATATTATTCCTGTATAGCAATGCAAAAATTAGGCCAAATAGCTTGCTTCATTTCAAATTGAAACAGTTTTTGAGCCGGGTTCAACCGCCGCTCTCTGATTAAAAGCAGGAAATGTATGGCTTGTTAATAGTTCCAAATTGGTTAAATTTGGATTTTTAAAACCCGCATATTTTAGCGAAAAAATTATCAGAGGTAAACTGAATTTGATTTTGAGCTCAGGTCGTTCATATATTTTCAGATGATATAAAACAGCTAGTCAAAAAATTAAAGTTCATTGATATGTTTTTAGATGATTTGAGAATAGCTAGTCAAAAACTAAAAAAAAACAGCCTGATCGAAAATATTCCATCTTTTCTTTTAAAAATGGAAAATAAGTTACAATTTATAACTTTCAGTTTATCGGAATTTTCAGTTGATAATAAAATTAATCTTCAGTCGAAAATATGAAACATTTCTTCATATCTAGTATTATTTCAATTTCCTAATAGAAAAAAGAGCTCAAATTTGCTTTTGTAGCACAAAATGCTCAGAACTTAACAAAATGTTGCCAAAATAGAAAACATTTAGAAAAAATGTGTATATTTTTTTATGTTTTTGATAATTTTTTGTGTTTTTTGATTCGGAAAATTTTCAAAGCATGAAACAAAAATTGTTATAAAAGTTTTCAGTGTATAAAGGAGGACATTTTACCCCCTCTGTGCTTCATTTGAAACTGCAGTGCACTTAAGATTATTGAAACTATTTTGGACGAGAACACACATCTCCAAATAGCTCTTTCTCACTTCTATAGTAATCGGAACGATTGCCTGGTTTTGTTTAATACTATTTCCGTTTTCAAAACAAGTTTTGTTCTGAAAACCAACGTTATAATGAAAATGCTGAAAGTCTGAGCTTTGCTCATTTTGAAGTTTAACATATCGATAGCTGATTTTCGCAAGCTACACCGTTTAAATCGTAAGCCAAGTATTTTATTTCAAAAGCAAATGTTCCAAAAAAATTGAATATTCTTCAAAACTTTTAGAGCTCGAAAAAACACATGAAAAACTTATCTAGTAAACAAATGAATCAAACCAAACTTAAATTATTTTTGGACTTGCATCAAATGTTTTACTTGTTTCGATAAAAGCACAAACTTTAAAATGCAGAACACCGTAATACTGAAACAAAATCGACGCGAAATCTCTACTCGTTAAAGTAGCAAACATTGAAAAAGAATTTGGGGTTTTATTGCCACAGATTAGATTTAAAAAATTGTTAATTTAATATATTATTACCGCAGATTATGGAATTTGTGCCATCCTTTTTTCAGACGTATAAAGCTTCTGGATAACTCCGCCAGAGATGTTTTTGCAACCTCTAAAAGATTCTACTAACTAAGACATTTGATTTAGGCATGATACAAAAACTAATGAATCGTCTTCTTTCTGTTTTGGCAAAATTCTAATCGGCTAAAGCCTTGCACTTTTTTCCTGATATTTGAAGAAACTACGAACGAGCAAACAAACTTCTAGATGAAAAAATGCACATTTCTGTTCTTTTCTCTATTTTTCTAATTTTTTGGATGGGATTTTTCTACGAGGGCAAGCCGCCTTTGCAACTTCCCACTGAAAGACAGTGCTAGGCTTACCATCTTTGTGCATGCAAATGATCACTCTATCCGATTGATGCTGGAGCACTTTCACAACAGATGCATGCATCTCAAAACAGATTACATCAGCAACTATGTTTAGCAGAAACTCATTGTGATAGCGTTTTGCCTAGCTCTGAAGAAAAACCGCACACATAGTTCCTACTGTCGAAGGGTTCATTAGTATAACAACCATTATGGGCGATTCACCCGCTTTCTGGTTTAAGGAAACTAATAACAATCCCCGTCCTTACTCAATTGTTGGCATCTTTTACATCGGCCACTTCTTCAAGAACGCTTTCATAAAACGCTTACATAAAAGAATTGCATATTGATCACCTGTTTGTTGACACGAGCGATATGTCTCGAGACCACGGACAGTCTCTCTGCCGACAAGTGCCTTATTGCAATTCGGCGTTTAATATCTCAAAGAATATTGAAATAGTTAGCGTTATCCGAAGTTTTTTGGGGCATAGAAGCATGCAAAGGTACCAAGACGAATCACGACAAGCCACAACACTGATTGGAAAAAGAATCTTCTATTGGCCCTTCTTTTTGGTTCGGCGTTAGAAAGGCTCATTTTTATGGCCAAACAAGCTTTCTTGTTCCGCCTTAGTTCTGCCCTCCTCACCCAGGACTTCTTTAGTACCATCGTGGTTGAAATAGGTGGACTTCTCACTTGGCGTTTTTTGATTTCCGCTGTGAGAATGAAGACGATTTCCCTCTGACACCCATCAGTTTCCTGACTGGGCACGCCTCTCTTTATTTCGTCGCAGTCGGCAGCAATGTTTGTTCGAAAACGACAACTCCCAGAAGCTCACTTCAAGACCTTGGAGGGTTGTAAGAGAGAGAGAGAGAGAGAGAGAGAGAGAGAGAAAGAGAGAATAAACTGCACATGGAAATGGCTCCTTATAGAGTATGCTACCACTCTCATACGCCAAATAAAAATAGAGCCAGGCGAGATTCGAGTCAACAACAACGTTTTGATACTCGAAGATATCACTCTAAAAGAATTTTGGCCGTTGGAACGTTCAACAAAAGCTCAACGGTCCTGGCGGTATAGCAGGTTCGTACTTGGTAAACACAGCGCTGGGAAAATTCACCAGACCCCTCGTCAAGTTGGCTTTGGTTCATCCCAAGGAAAATTTTTGGACTCCCTGCTATTATTAACCTAGCTTCATTGTCGATTCATAATTGACTTCTAAAGTGATTAAAGATAGCCCCTTGCATTAAATTCTTGATCACTCCTAACTTTTGACGTTAACAAAAAGGCAATCGAGAAAGGGAAACTAAAAGAGTCCATAAAGACCATTCATGACAAGGCCACTGTTTTGAATATGCATTAAGCCGCTGTAGTAAAGCAGCAATGAAGCAATAGACATTTTGTTACCAATCTGTTAATGACTTAGACCAAATACTTAACCCAATTACCGCTGCATAGGGAATTTACGCAGCTCGTAGCTACATCAACTTAAAGAACTAGCACCATTCGCTACTTGCCAATGCTGTTTTTGAAACTCATAAAGCCACGATTTTAATCAAAAAATTTAAATGAAACAAGACTGCTCGTATCAGGACGAAGCCCTGAATGTTCCGACTGCCTTTTAAGGTTTATGGAGCAGTGATAACATTTAAAAAATTCAATGAAATAAAACACAATGAAAAAAAAATTTCTAAAATTTCAATTTTTTTAAATGAAAATCAGCCCCCACACGCCATTTAAACCACAAAAGGATAGATTTTGCTCCTTGTAACAAAGCAATTATGTCAAATAAGCTTCTTTTTACCAATTTAGAACGATTTCTAAGACGAATTAACTCTCCGCTTACGCGTTAATAGCGCGAAATATCGCGCGTTAATTGTCCCAAATTGGCCAAAATGGCAATCTTTAAACCTCCGTAACTTTACGAAAAATAGTCACAGTTGAAATATCTTTTCAAATTTGAGCTCAGGACAACAATACCTTTCGAATGATATAAAAAAACTCCGTCAAAAATGGCTAGTTAAAAAGTCGAAATTTGTCTAAAGAAAAAAAAACCCAACCCGAGCATAAATAATCCGTTACTTTCGTATCGAAAGTCGGAACAATAAGTGAGACAGTTCAGCCAAAATGTTTCAGACACTTTTAACGTTTCGAACTGTGCATGTTTTTGCGCGCACAGTTCGAAACGTTAAAAGTGTCTGAAACATTTTGGCTGAACTGCCTCACTTATTTTGTTTGAATTGTCCTAATTCGGCAAACTTTCACATTCGGCAAAACATCCAAGCTTTAATTAGAGGGCTTTTTATAGAATTCTTTTCAAATGCACGTAAAGTAATTGAATTTCTCACAACCAATAGTACCCTATTCATATAGAACCTTATACAATTCAAAATGTTTCCAAATTTAGAATAGCAACTGAATGAAAAATCAAAAATATAAATTTCGTTTCAAGTCGTTTCGCCTCTATAGATCGAATATGCTAGTCATATAGCTCCATAAACTAAATGCATGAAAAATGTTATTCATACGAATTTAAAACGGTGTTATCAATTTTTAAAAGAACGCTTCTCTTATTTTGACATACAATATGTCGCTGTATAGTCATGAACATGAAAAAAAAAATTCCAGCCAAAAGATGTTTGTCTTACAGTTTCCTTAAAGGAATATTGTATGACTAGCAGTTTCTAATGGCAAATTCAAAAACACTTTGAGGTAATTTGAAAACGCCCTAACAAGTTTTGTTAATTTTTTTATCAATATCGAATTGAATTTTGTGCTGAAAACACCTTTTTCAAAACTATTTTCGCAGGCAACATTTATTTTTTGTTTAGAATCTAATCCTGGACACACCCAATCTTGGATCAATTTTCCGTTCCTTTAGATATGTTTTTCAAAAATAATAAAAAAGGACTTTTTTCAATTCATAGTAGTGCCTAACTTGGGCAATGCATGGTTAATAAAATTTTAAATTCAACAAATTAGTACCTTTGAAAAATTTCGAATTTTGCTGCGTTCATTATGTTGTTTGTGTAAAATGGTGCAGAGACATTTCAAACACAAACACTTCTTTCATTTTAAATACAGACAATTCAACACAAAAAACTAAAACGGTTCAGCCAATGAAAGTTCGGCCAAATTAGATTAAAGAGACCAGTTCTGGAGAACATTTTAACTTTTTCTGATTTCATGAGAGTCCATTTTTAAATACTTTATAAAAGAAGTGTAAAATAGTGAGAAATGCACGAATTTTCATTGCTATGCTTTAGGTTTCAAGATATGTGTACATTACCTATTCCTGTAAAAACCTTATTTTTGAGTGTACTTTCTAGTACACTAATGGACAAGTTTAAACACGAAATCAAGTATTCTCTCTGAAAGCTTAGTTTTAGGGGCCATTTTGGACAATATCTATTTTGAATTTTAACAAATTTTTTATATCGACCAACAACAAATGATCTAAAATACCCTCTCTCAATGATGTAGTAATTTTTAATTTGAAGCCAGCTTTTTCCACATCTAAGAAAGCCAAATTTCGTCATCCGCACTAAGTTTTTCAAAAAGTTTTCATATTCTCGCTGAGAATGTTTCACGTCGCATGAACAAACTTTTACTCCGCATATTCGAAAAAAGTTCACCTCAATACAAAACTTAGAGCAGATTGTAAAAATTGACTTTTTCAGACCCGGAAAAACTGGTAACTCTTTAAAGTAGGTTTTGATAATTTCTTCGAGAACAGCTTTGATCATTTTTTTTCGGTCTGTATAAAAGTTTTGCTTAAAATTTATGTGAAAAATGTCAAAAATTCTCTTTAAAAACAGGTATTTTAGATAGAAAAACATGAATTTGCGCTTGACTTTTTTCCACAGTGTATTTTGATTAATTTTTAAGTTTTGTGCAAAATTTAGTCGAGTTTGATTTTTCATTCAGTTGCTATTCTAAATTTGGAAACATTTTGAATTGTATAAAGTTCTATATGAATAAGGTACTATTATTTGTGTGAAATTCAATTACTTTACGTGCATTTGAAAAGAATTTTATAAAAAGCCCTCTAATTAAAGCTTAGATGTTTTGCCGAATGTGAAAGTTTGCCGAAATTAGGACAATTCAAACAAAATAAGTGAGGCAGTTCAGCCAAAATGTTTCAGACACTTTTAACGTTTCGAACTGTGCGCGAAAAAAACATGCACAGTTCGAAACGTTAAAAGTGTCTGAAACATTTTGGCTGAACTGTCTCACTTATTGTTCCGACTTTCGATGCGAAAGTAACGGAATATTTGTGCTCGGGGTGGGTTTTTTTTCTTCAGACAAATTTCGACTTTTTAACTAGCCATTTTTGACGGAGTTTTTTTATATCATTCAAAAAGTATTGTTGTCTTGAGCTCAAATTTGAAATGATATTTTACCTTTGATCGTTTTTTGTAAAGTTACGGAGGTTTAAAAATTGCAATTTTGGCCAATTTGGGACAATTAACGCGCGATATTTCGCGCTATTAACGCGTAAGCGGAGAGTTAATCCGTCTTAGAAATCGTTCTAAATTGGTAAAAAGAAGCTTATTTGACATAATTGGTTTGTTACAAGGAGCGAAATCTATCCTTTTGTGGTTTAAATGGCGTGTGGGGGGATGATTTTCATTTAAAAAAATTGAAATTTTAGAAATTTTTTTTTCATTGTGTTTTATTTCATTGAATTTTTTAAATGTTATCACTGCTCCATAAACCTTAAAAGGCAGTCGGAACATTCAGGGCTTCGCCCTGATATGAGCAGTCTTGTTTTGTTTGAATTGTCCTAATTTGAAAATTGCTGAGTTGTTTGTGACTCAAGTGTCTGAACGCGGTGTAAAACATCTATAGTAAGGTCGGTTTCAATGCATAATACATGTAAGACTGATAAACCTTTAATGACTCTAGATGTGATTAACCAAGGTTTTGTCAATTGCGTTCGGTTAGGTTCGTAATTTGAATGAAAGAAGAACTTATTTTTAGATTTATGGAAAAAATGCTTAGTGATACAGTTTCCAGATTTGGTTAACTCGGGGTACTTAATGTTTCAGATTCACACCTTGCCTCAAGATATCTAAAAAAAATCTAAACTCGGGGTACTTAATGTTTCAGATTCACACCTTGCCTCAAGATATCTAAAAAAAATCTCAATAAAAAAAAATACCAAACAGTAATTCTAATTTATTTTCAAATTGGAAGTTATAACATATTTTTCATCTACAAAATTGATTAAATGACAATAAATGAGAGTAAAATTTTAAAACAACAAAGCATATAAAGTGATTTTTGATGCTGCACTTTTTTGGTAGCTGAAATAATTTTAGTTATAGTGTTCAGGCCGTAGTAGTTTGGGGAGAAAAATTGGTTAGAATTGCAAACAGATCGCTTACACTCCCACTGAAATCATCGGGTATCATTGGAACACTCTTTCCTTCATCTGTTGTTTTGAAGAGGCGTTCTTTGAATATGTTAAGGTCAAGATGAACCTTTTCTGGATGAGTTGCCATCTGACGATAGTAATGGCAAAATAATTGCGTATGTTTTCTGGACATTTCAATTCTTTCATCTTCGTCTCTCTTTTCATCTACAGAAATATCATTATTAATGCTTTAATTTTCCTTTTTCGAGAAATGTTTCGTACGGGGGTAGGGTAGCGAAACTGTAGGGTAGTGGTATATGAGAACAGTCAGGGGCAGATCTAGGATTTTTTCGAGGGGGGGGCGGATTTTCAAAAATTTTTCGAAAACTTTGACTTTTTTTAGGTCGACCAAATTGATTTTACGAGCTCTTCTGACGCACTAAAAAGTCCCTGTTTTGGCCAAATTTTCTGCGCTGCAGGCAAGTTTTTGAAAAAACAGGTCAAAAAAGCCGTTTTTAAGCACTTTTTGAAAGATTTTGACAAAAAAAATCGCGTTTTTTTTTGGCGCGCGCTCCCCCTCAAAGTTAGTATATATTGGCGCCAAATGCGCCTTTAGAGAAATTTTAGGGTCTGTCGGCAAAAAATGGATATCTCAAAATAGTACAAAGAGGGGACCCTATGGGTCGGCAGGGGGTCGAATTCCTGAGGGGGAAGCGTCTGCCCCCCCCCCCCCCCCCGAAATCCACCCCTGAGAACAGTACAACCAAAAGAGTGTAGTTTCCTGCAGTAAACTGTTTTTGCCTCTGAATTTTTGTGAATATATTTCGTGCTATAAGGCGTGAGCGGAGAGTATACCGTGTTAGAAATTGTTCCAAATTGAATTGAGGATTGTTATTTGGTCTATTAAGTACTTTGCTATGTGCCATTTATATCAATTTCTACTTTAAATAGCGTACGGGCTAATTATTTTTTAAAATTTCAATAAAAAACTCTTCTTTTTTATGACATCTTCATCAAAGCAATTACTATTCCATAGACCTTAAAAGGCAGTCAGAACAATCAAAGCCCTGAAACGAGCAGTCTTGTTTCATTATACAGGAGGCCAGGGGCGGATTTAGGGGGGGGGGGGGGGCGGGGGGGGGGCGGACGCTTCCCCCCTCAGGGATTCGACCCCCTGCCGACCCAAAGGGTCCCCCTTTGATACTTTTTCAGAAATCCATTTTTGGCCGACCGACCCTAAAATTTTTCTAAAGGCGCCATTGGCGCCAATATATACTAACTTTGAGGGGGAGCGCGCGCCAAAAAAACGCGATTTTTTTGTCAAAATTTTTCAAAAATTGCCCAAAACCAGCTTTTTTGACTGTTTTTTCAAAAATTTGCCTGCGGCGCAGAAAATTTTGCAAAGTAGGGGCAAAACAGTGCTTTGGGAGAGCTCGAAAAATCAATTTGGTCGAGCTAAAAAAAAAAAAAAGGTCGTCAAAATTTTGGACCCGCCCCTGCAGGAGGCAATTTGGTACTAAATACCAAAGTGGGGGAATAGTTAGAAAGATCCGAATAACCTACCGCTACACAAGATGCAAAAAATGAGCAGCATATTGACAAATGCGACTCTCATCTATGTACCGATTTATAGTACTTTAAGTTAGCGCTATAGGTCTCAATTGATGTCATAGATCTTTTTGATCTGATCTACAATTTAAAAGTTAAAAGCAATTGTTATTAAAGCACGTTGAGTTTAATTGGATGGATATGCAGACATAACTTAGGGTATGACAATTTGAACAAGTTTTTGTTCCGACTTTCGATACGAAAGTAACGGAATATTTGTGCTCGGGGTGGGTTTTTTTTCTTCAGACAAATTTCGACTTCTTAACTAGCCATTTTTGACGGAGTTTTTTTATATCATTCGAAAGGTATTGTTGTCCTGAGCTCAAATTTGAAAAGATATTTCACCTGTGATCTTTTTTCGTGAAGTTATGGGGGTTTAAAGATTGTCATTTTGGCCAATTTGGGACAATTAACGCGCGATATATTTCGCGCTATTAACGCGTAAGCGGAGAGTTAATCCATTTTAGAAATCGTTCCAAATTGGTTAAAAGAAGCCTTTTTGCCATAATTGGTTTGTTAAAAGGAGCGAAATCTATCCTTTTGTACTTTATATGGCGTGTGGGGGGATGATTTTTATTAAAAAAATTTCAAGTTAAAAAACAAATTTCGTTTTGTTTTAATACTTTCAATTTCTTAATGTTAGTACTGCTCCATAAACCTTAATAGGCAGTCGGAACATTCAGGGCTTCGCCCTGATACGAGCAGTCTTCTTCCTTTTTACTGCTATTTGGGGGAGAGGGTGTCTACATTACGTTACATAAGTTTCGATTTAAGAAGAATCATTTTTTAAAAGAGCGGAAGATTCTTATCAAATCGACTAAAATATTTATGATTAGACCTGTCTTTTACTGCCGCAAGAAAGCTTCAAATTTTCCTTGTCTAATCAAAGAATTTTTGTTTCATCTGAAAACAGTTTAATCATCCCACACATAGTAAAAATCTACAGTAGTTTTAGTTTTTTTTTCAAATCAAACAATTATGAAGTTTTGATTTGCAGGTGTTCCTATTCTTATACTTGTTTTTTTTTTGATATCTTTCAAAAGGTTCGGAAGGTTCTCATTTTGTTGTCCGCTTTTCAATGTATAACATAATAACCATTCCATCTAACTGGCGAATTACCCCCGGGTTGACCTCCATACACCGAAAAAGCTTATCATACAATTCCACACATCAAGTGTGTGAAAAAATGCTTGTCATACAATTTTCATACAATTTCTAAAAATGGTTGAAAAAAGATATAAACTTATTTCTGTGGCTGTTGGATTCCAATGAAACAGTCTGGTGATAAAAAAAAACGAGGTTTGCGTTTTTTGAAAAAAATGCTTATCATACAATGGCCCAAAATTTTTTTTTTCAACCGCAAATCGAATTTCGTACGCAAAGAAACAATTTTCTGTACGTATGGAACTGTATGAAATTGTATGATAAGAAGTTTTGGTCAACCCGGGCCTTCTTCCGATAACCAATAAAATAATGAATTGAAAGAATTTGATTTACTTTACAGAAGCCGACCATAAAAATAAGCTAACTCAGTCCAGTATTTAAAAATTGAGAAACATTCAGCTACATCTTTCTATTTGCTAATTTAAAAAAAAAATCAGTTTGAAACTTATTTCAATTTTTGAAGCACTTTTAGTTAAAGCCAAATTCCAATAGTTTTTACAGGTGAACAAGTTATGGCGAGAAAAAATCCCTTTTGCTATATCTTAACTAAGTAAGCAATTAAGACAATACTTTGCAAGGTTGATTTATCACAGCTACTTTTGTTTTGTATAACTTATGAAAACAGTGAACCTAATTCAACGCTCTTCGAAAGCCCTGAATGCAAACAATGTAGTTGTTCACGACACAAAATTAGACCAGTTTTAAAACAGTGATAAAACTGATAACTTAAAAAATATATATGTTTGGAAGAGTTTTGATAGGGTTTTCATATCTTTGAAATCGCTGAATTGAAAACTTTGAATTGAAAAAGTTAAGTTGATTTAAAAAAACCCATAAATTGAAAAAAAACTCAAAATTTTATCGTCACCACTCTTTCAACTGCACCACACAATCTTTTTACAATCACAGTTTTAGGTTCCCGATTATACGCACAAGGTCGCTCAAATTTATACTTGCAAACACATCACGCCCGAACGCACCTCGTCATCCATCTTATCTACCCTGGCTATGTTTATACCTCAATTGGAAAGCGTGAGGGGAGACACATTTGGAATTTTTATATCAAGTTTCATATACTTTGCATATCCACAGCAGCTTTTAAAGCAATACATGCGTATTGATTGAACACGTTTGTCATGACAATGCCAAAATGTGTATTTTGTAAGCAGATTCCGCCACAAAAACGCTCCTTTTGTTCTTTTTTTTTTAAATTTTTTTACTCTCCTCGTTTGTTCCGACAAAATTTAAACCTGTTTAAAGACTTGTCTCTGGTTTCCTGAGACTTACAAATACCAAATTGTGTTCCTATCCAGTGCACAATTTGACTTCGTAGTGGCACTGGAAGAAAATGATAACAGACGTTTGACTTGATTTTCCTGAGTTTTTTTGCAAACAGAGAGTGTAAAATTGTTTTCTCATTCTTTGAGTTCTTTTCGGAAAGAAACAAGGTTGTGAAAACAAATAGCTTTTTATAAGTCATCATATTTTACCAACTAGCGTTTTTGTGCTGTTAACGCGCAAGCGGCGTCTTAGTCCGGCTTAGATGTCGTTCCAAATTGAATTGAGGCATGCTTTTTTTCTAATAACAGGTTACTCGGTGTTGTATATTTTTGTATATCAATTTGTACTTAAAATTTAGGGAATTAGCGTGAGGGGAGACACATTTTTTTTTGTTTTTAATTTTTTTTTCAATTTTTTTTGATAAATTCATAATTTTTGTAACAATACTTATAGATGTAAAAAACGGTACAGACGTTTAGTGCGTCACCCTGATACGAGCAGTATTGTTAATTTTTGAGTTATCCCGGGTAAACCATCCTACAAAAAAATCCGCTATCTTTGAACTTCTTATAAGATTTATAGGAAATTACCACTATCTTATAACTTTCTTGAACAAAATTATGCATGTAAAGGTTTTAAATAGTCATTATAATGTATGAATTTCAAACAAAAAGTTTCAAAACAAACATTTATTTTTTTTTCAATAATTGTTTTAGTTATACGTATTTAGTGCTTCAAAATTGTTTTGGAGATAAAAAATCTACTTTGACGGGTCATGTCATTTAGCTTTGGTCGTTTTTTATGTGGGTTTCAGGAATTTAATTACATTTTTTCTGATAATCAGCCAAAAACTAACTCTCTGTAGTTAGTGGTGTTCTCGGTAAACTCATGTAGGGAGACGACTGTTTTAGTCTACGAGTTTCAGTGACTGTGCTCTGCGACAGCGGGGAACTTTTAAACTGATTAAAAGAAATTTTATAAAACAAAACTGAAAAAAAATTTAAAAATTTTTGTGGGAGAAGTTATTATCTTGCAACTTTCTTTTAACAAAAGTCACTATAGTACATTTTTCTTACAAGAAAAATTCCCTATCTTGTAGCATTCTTAGAGCCTAATTTTGTAAGAAGTTCTGAACTCTTATAAGAAAAAATCTCAGATAGCGACTTTTGGTCATCCCAGGATAATTTGTACAGCACAATTACCTGTTTTTTGTTCTACTTTAGGAAGGAAGAAAACCTAAAAGTGTTCAATTTATTCCATGAAAAGGTTTTGTTTTTATCTATTTTGATTTTCTATATTTCTATAATTTGAAAGTCTATAGTTCTAAGGTAATTGGTAGAAGCTGGTCTTACCTTTATAAGGCTTTTGGAGGATTGAGGTTTTCCATGCTTTCCCATCATTGTTTGTTTCATCGTTTTCGATTCCAGTTTTTCCATCTTGTGTGAGTCCATCTTTACTATCTTTTTTGATACAAAATCCGGTTTTGGTTACTGCGGCTAATTCTACTGCGTATCTTATATGTCCAGCGCCAGCAAATTTGAACCAAATTTTGTTCAAATCAGGGTTTGATTGCAAATGGAGAAATCTCTTTTGAAGCCAATTGTAGTCAGGGTCACTGCGTATTTTTGGATGCAACCAATTCTTTCTCAGTGTTTGTTCACCGTATATAAATTGACAAAACTCTGTCTGAACCGAATGGTCGTCAGTGGCACTGATAAAATTCAGCCATTCTTCTTCTTTTTTGAAAGATTCCGGCACGATAAATCCAACTTCTAGTTGGGCACGCGTAACTGCTTTGTCTATTTCGTCTGCCCGCCCTAATGCTGGTTTCTCCTGGAAATGATCACAAATGATCAACACAGATTTGAACTCGCTGCCACCAAATAACGACACGTAGTCCCTAAAACTTCGTCTGAAGTCATTGTAGAAAACGATGACGACAGTGCTGTCATTGATTGTAGCTAGCATGTTCTGTAGGAAAGTAAAATAAGTGTGCCAGTCTATTTTATCTTCGTCTTCGGCGTTTTTGTCGGAGAAAATCACCGCCAGTCTATCTGATCGAAACTCTGGCTTCAAGAAATCTGTAGTTGGTATGGTCAAGCAATCCTTCAGCTCTTTGACATACTTCACTTGAACTTGAGGTTGAGAGGATTGAAAACATCCTCCAATCACTGGTTTTTCATATGGAGAGAAAGAAGAGTCTTCACCAGAAACAGTTTTCTGATGTAACAGTTTTAAAGGGTACGCAAACGATACCAAATGTTGCATTTGCATGAATCTATGATGGATTTTACTAATATGCTGAGAGTTTCGAAACATCACATGGAGTTCTTGCAGCTTGAACGTTTCGTTGTTCTCAATGAATTTATATATATTTTGTTGGACTTGATTAGTAAAAGTGAAAGCAATCCACACGTATTTGGCTTTGCTTGCCAATCTTTTCAGCTTGTCACGAGTATTGTTAGACGCGGAAAATCGACTAAAATCGAGCTCGTCCACCATCAGGGCGAAAGTTTCATCACTGTTGCTAAAGACATCAAAAAGAACAAGAATAGCTGGTTGCGGTCATGAAAAATTTCATATAAAGCTTCCAAAAAAGTTTTTTTCTTTTATTTTTTCTTCAAACTAGTAGTTTTTACTGAGTGGCGCGATGAAAAAACTATACAAACACGTAGTGATTCAGATATAATCGGCATTTGTTTTGAAAAAAAAATAATGTCAAGCAATAAAAGATTGAAAGAAAAATGATTGCAATTAACGCATCATCGAATGTAAGACACTTTCGAATTTTACTTACGCAATCTGAAGGTCTTCTATCTTGGTTGACAAATGTAGGCGCTTGATTTCAATCTTGTCTCTAAGAGCAGCACAGCCACATTGTGCTATTATTGTTTCCAATTTATCAATCAAAATAGTTCTGTTGTCGGGCACGACATAAAAAATTCGACTGACTTCATCTCCTTCGGCTAGTATCTGACATTTTGCCAGAAGGAGCGATGTCTTCCCACAGCCTGGCTCGCTTCGTAGAACTACACATCTCATATCATCACTAATGTCAGATAAAATTGCGTGCTGCTCTGGACTCAAAATAAAATCCAAGCTATTGTAGGTCAAACTTTTCTGATTTTCTTTCCAGAAAGAAAACGTTGTTCTGTATCGATCGTCTATGTCACTCGTGTCAACTTTTTCTCGTTCTTTTGATTCGAATCTCAGAAAATTTAGACTCGACAGCGATAAAATATTTTTAATAGTTTCAAGCATCTCATTTTCACTGGACAAATTTGCAGGTCTAAAGTTTTGCGAGAAGGAAGTTTCAAGTGATTGTAAAGTAAGGTCTTCACTCAGCCTGAATAAATTGGTCGACGAGTTTTGTTTCAAGTCTACTTTAAAAGCAAAGTGTAGGCATCCCAGTAATTTTTTATTGTCTTTTATCAGATCTCGCGTTTCTTTCAGTTCTTCTTTTTTTCCATTCCTCACATCTTTTAAGACTTTTTTAAATTTTTTTTTCGATATATTTGGAAAAATAGTCAGAACTGAGAAGTTACGGTCCAGTATGCCAGTGAAGTCTGATTCTTTTCCATAAAACCTGCAAAGTGAGTGAATTATATAGTGAAAACGCGGGAATATTTTTGTAAATATCTGGCTAAATTTATTCAGAACAGCGGATTTAATCATTTTTACCGACCCTAATTGATCAGAGGAGGCTGTGTGGTCACATCTTGCAAAAATCGATTTCGATAGCCCGATTTCAATCGCTATTATTTTGTTTGGACCCAAATACAGCCAATCGATCTCAAAATTGCCAGGTACTTCACTTCTTGCATCCAAAACAGTCTCGAAATGTTTGTCGCAAAAACTTTTCAACATGACCCCCGTCGGCATGTCTAGCTGCACGATGTACTTCTGGATGAATAGAGTAACTTCGCCGTAATAGGAACCCCAATCTTCTATCTCCTTCCAAGTTCCGCCGCTGGTGGTTTTGTACAACAAGTTTTCACAAATTTTGTCAATGTCGGGAACAAAAACTAATTTTTCCTTGCGCTTTGGGAAATGAGTCTCAGCAAGGATGCTAATTTCCTCTTTACTCTGAAGATTACTTTTCTGTTCGCCGCCGCAGTGGAACTCTTTTTTCGTAATTTGGTAAGAAAGTTGAAGGTCTGATCTCTTTTTCTGATCACGCACAAAATTTAAAATTCTCGAACTCTGGTTCTGCGGAGCAGTTTTGTCTATATCCCGTAAAACCTTAAGTATGTTTGTTCCAAACTCATGTTGCAATTCCTTCGGTAATTGTTTTTCGAGCTTTTCTTTACTTTCTTTTAATTTTTTTACCAATAGAACAAGAACAATATCGTCTGGTTTAAGGCCGTGTTGACTTTTTAAAGCTTGAAATTGATTTTCGATCGACTTGACAATTGTTTCTTCAGATTTATCTTTTGACACGTCATTGACTGTCTTTATCATGATAACTTTTTGAAATTTGGGAGCAGTTACCAGAAAGCAGGTATTACTCAACTTCTCTGGCTGCTCGTCTGCTCCGGCTTTTGACTGTTCGCCAGTATCCGTCGCAAGCTCCAAGTTTTGACCTCTCACGAGTAATCCGTTGTACTTGTTCTTCATCAAGTCGATTATAATTTTTTGATGACCGAGTACACTTTTTGTGTAAGGATTTACAGTCTCAAGCGCTTCAGGGGGACCCGGGACAACTTTAAGAGTGTGAGCAAGCTCCGGCCAAACTTTGTCAATGTTATGAACATCTTCGGCCGTAACTTGCTGACCTGACGAGCTCGCCTAAATCAGCAGAAAATTTACAATTATACTTGGTTTTTTTAAGTACATTGATTTACTATTCAAAAGAATGGTGAATATAACTTTCCATTATGAAACTTTCAAAAATATTTAATGCTGTTATTCTTGAGAGAAATGTAATAAGAGACATTCCAGTCTAAATTAAGTTTTAATTTGATATTGAGCGAAGATAAACACGATATATATACATTAGACATTAATATTCTTTTAGACATTAATTTTCAATTACGTTTTTATTTTATAGATTTTTTAAAAGAAACAGCAAAAAACGCCTGCTTTTCTGAAAAGTTACAGAGCCAGAACATCAAAGTCTTATTTTGATTTCTGCAGTCTGCTGAATCATATACGACCCGAAAACGGCTTACCTCTTTCCCATACTGATATGGGAATAAAACAAACGAACTTTTTTTTCTAAAACAATCAGAGATTTATCCAAAGTCACACAGACAGCAAAATAGCAAAAGTATTCACTGCTAAGTTAAGCAGTGAACACGCACCGTACGACCTCTGTTTTTTCTGATATACTTAAATTTTCGATCTTATGTTCTAATTTATTGTATTTGTCCTTGGTTACTTTTTGAAAACTCTCCGGCAGAATCACATTTTCGGGAAAAACATCAATAATTTGCTTTCGTTTCTCGGCTCTAATATGATTGGCTTCTTATCTTAGTTTCACAGCAAGGTATTTCATAACATTTATTTTAGACGTTCTGGTTTCTTTTTTTCTGAAAAATTTATTATGACACTCCGTTGCAGGAAGTTTGTGAATATATTGTGAGCAAAACTATGAAAATTCATATATATAAAAACATCTCCTAAACTTGAATTGGTCTACAGGGCTGTCAAACCTTGCTTTCGAATACATCAATCGAGAATTTTCTTTCTATGGAAGATAAATTGGGCTAGAGATCGAAAGGCTAGTAGAACTATCAATGGATAAAATGTGTTGAATATTTGATTTGATGTTGCAGAAAATATACTCCACAATAGAAAAAATACAAGATGACCCTGTTTACCTTTAATTTTCTTAAGTTTGAAGAACAAAAAATACCTAACTTACACTAAAAATACCTAAAATACGCTAAAATAAACTAAAAATACCTAAAATGGTTCGCGAAAAATTTTTAGGTAAGTGTCTTTGTACGGTGGAAGGAAAGTTTTTGTGGTTAAAATTTATTAAAGTTTACTTATCCCTATTTGGTGTGAACATATAAAAATTCGACCAACTGCTCATATGCTCGATGTCTTGCCTGACTACATCGTAGGACTCAATTTCAGAAGCCACATTTGTGTCATTGTCAAACAGACAAAACTAAGCACGCTAACTTGGTATAAACGCACTTTTTTGATAAGATAACTTCGGAACCAATCATTTCACAATCTTCGAAAGCCATCTGAATTAATTCTTACTGGTGATA
>NC_087068.1:18187184-18322658 GCF_963678635.1 Symsagittifera roscoffensis | reverse complement strand
TCGTTTTTTTTAGGTCTCCACGGCGACTGTCCCGTGCCCTTTGATGACCTCGGCTCACAATTGGGCCACTCGTGGACAGTGGGCGAAGTGCACATAAACGACGCCCTCTCACGACTCCACCCCGCAATACTACCCCACGTCATAGTCCACGAGTTAGGTACGGCACTGTCAAAACTTATTCGAACAACGAAATCAAAAAAATCCATTAACGGAACTGGAACACGTATGTATAGATGGGATCCTAGAAAAAAAAACAAATATAAAAACCAGTGGTGTGCGCAAATTTTTTCAAGGGGCGGCTTTTCGGAAAAAAATTGGAAATTTTGACAGGTTTTTGGAATGCTTTGACTAAAACTTGCAATTTTTCGGCGTGAGCGCCCTTTCAAATTTACTGTATATTGGCGCCTAAGGCTCCCCTAAAAATTTCAGGGTCAGTTGACCATAAATGGATGTCAAAATTAGTACCAAAAGGGACACTTTGTAAAAATTTGACATGCAGAGTTTAGGGAGGGGCATTCGAATGGACCCTACTATCAAGGACCCAACTATCTTACCATAAATATTATTTTCTAGAGATGCCTATAAAGAAATAAATCCGTCCCTTCATACAGTACTTATCGTTTTGTTTCAGGCCATGCCCTCGGTTTGCCCCACGACGAGACTGACCCGACTGCCATCATGTACTCTGTGTACTACACACCCGAAAGAGGCAGTCCCTCCCAGCCGACTGAGCACGAGAGCGAAATTGAACTGTCCCAGAGCGATGTGGATGCCATTCAGGCACTCTATGGTTAGCGGAACCTAGTAATGAAAAATTGATTAAAAAATAGTAAAATTTAGAAGTGAAAAAGCGATGAAAATTGTAAAACCTAGTAATAAAAAATCAATGAAAGTTGTAAAATCTACGTAAAAAATCGATAAAAATTTTACAACTTATAAAAGTAATACTTCGATAATAAAGTTATCAAAATGAGATAGTTGAATGAGTTTTTTTCATATTTTGTATTTTTTGCTTTTAGTTTCTCGCATTGTTTCTAAATAAGTTTTGTCATCAAAAACTGAGAAATTCAATTTTAGGTGTATGTAACCTGAAAACAACTTCAATCTCCAGTCTACGCGTGAACAAATCTTACAAGCACTCTTTCGTGGTCACAGATGGACTCATTCTCAGCACCGAATCCATCTCGGACAAAACCGAAAACACTGTTGTGCAGGAATATGAAATACAGAACAGGTCACAGAGGTTAGAGGTCAAGTTCAAGGAGGTTGAGATTGACTATTTGCTGCAGATGGGCAAAAGTGACGGGTACGAAGCATATGGAATAAGCTCAGGTGAGATCATTCGACATGCCACAAAGTTATCCGAATATTGTTGGGATTGGAGTGTTTCAAAAGAGCTCAGAAATGAAAATGACAAAATGGCTATTGCCTAATTTATTGAAGTTGTAGAAGAGCTTATGAAACGACTTTTCTAGCAAAACGAGTAAAATAATCCATCCTCTTATTAGTAAAAATTTCCATGTGAATTTCACCTCGATAGAAATGTTTCTGAAGAGCAACCAGATAAATGTTTTAAAACTTCTTTTATTTTTCCGTCATTTGGGATGCTTAATTCGAGTTATTGCATAATCAGTTCCATCATCAATGTCGATTGCATCATGAGCTTCTGTTCACAGATTTGGAAGTATTCCGAGTTCACTTTAACAAGACTGATGACTCATCCTCATCATCATCCTCACCCCTCCCCTACACACTATCGGACCCTGTTCTCTTGACTGACAAGTGGCCCTGTTTCCCTGTTCTTGGCCACGATGAACGAAGTATGACGTCATTGGCCCTTGTGACGTCATACTACAACAGAAGAGACAGGACTATCTACTTCTACTCGGACAGTTCGACCAACCACATGGTATTCAGATTGTTTTTGTAACACGAGTCGAGTGATATTACAAACTTTGCCTCGATCAAAATTAGCCGAGCACAGTTAGTTTTCGACTGAAAATTTTTAAAGCTGGTTTTCTGATAAGCCTTTTTGTAGAAGCTAACAAATACGATGTTTTTCTGTTTTAAAAACATCATCACAAATATTTCAAATCAGATCAATTTTGTCAATGTTTGAAAAATGTTCAGCAGGGATTTTAGTTTTGTTTATCTACGACTTTCTACTCAAATTTTGTTTCTAGATCTACCGATTCAACACGAGAACCAACGAATGCCTCGAACCTATTTCATTTTACAACCTCCATTTTGATACGACATTCCCCAAATTCCAAACACTCCCAACAACCACCAAAAACCAGGAAAAGCCCACCACCAAAACCCCACAAACAGACACAAACACAGACTACGGTGATGTAATAGCATCATCGAATGATCTAATCGATGACGCAACTGATACCGCTACCAATGATGCAAACGGTGACGTAACAACTCAATGGTTCACGACAGTTGTGCAATCGGCTTACCCATTGTACATTCAAGAGTCCGATATAAGGCTTGTTTTCCAAGAACACGAATCACAGGAAACGTATATTCTGACCGACCAAGATTTCTGGAGGGTACGAAAGTCGGATTACTCGCTCGAGTTTGGAGGAAAGATCTACGAATCATGGCCGTTCCTTTGCACATTTTGATGTTTTTAGAGTTTATTCGCCTATTTATAAACTAGCACCAAACCAGTAATTTTTGTAATTCAAAATTTTATTTCTTGCAAATTCGCATATAGATACATAGTAAAAAATTCACATCTATTTTTGATTTTCGTTTTTCAACGGTGTGATCAGAAAAAAAACCTTATCATGTGTAATCCGAAATGCAATGCGGGACTTCAACAGTTCCGAAGTACAATACCAAATCTGAGAAAAAAAACTTTTATTTTTCGGCAATGCTGTACTTCGGCAATGTTAAACTACCTATAGGAGACGTTCAACAGCCCCGAAGTACACCAGTTCCGAAACTGAAATAGTGTTTCACAGTGCCAAAAGGCACTGTTAGACAAAATTTTTGCCATTGTTATACTTCGGCACTGTTCTGTTCCCTCATTTTCACTTTCAGAAACAAGCCTAATTAGAATAATTGGGCAATCTTTTTGATTTAGAAACCAAAAACTTCTTGAAAAAGATAGATAGAATATAACTAAATCATCACTAATAAGACCAAACTAGCCAGCGGCTAACTCAAATGCAGCTAACTAAAAAGTTCTCAAAAACAGCTGATTATAATGATTAAAAATTAGAATATTTGTACTAATTAAATCAACCCAATGACAATTGAAAAAATAGGATTAATCTGGTTTGTGAAAATCATCATACAAGTCGGAGTAGAAAAATATAATTGTGTATAAAAATTGGATGATTTTAAGAAAGTTTGAAGCTCGTTATGCAAAAGTTTAAAATGCTAGACGCCTGCAAACAGACAATTTGTGTCTAATGGCGATCTACGAAATTGATTTGCATTTTATAAAAATCACACACACATATATATATATATATATATATATATATATATATATATATATATATATATATATATATATATATAACGATGAAGTGTTAGATATGTTTTGGAAAAGAATTATCATACTAATTTTGATTTGTTATGCAAAAAGTACGCAGTATTTTCGACAGCAGTTGTTTTTATGAAAATATTTTACAAAAAGTGTGGTCAGAATAAAAACTGTGTGCAAAAAAATTGTATCCAGCGGGCTAATCTATGGATATTTAGCTCTCTTGAGACAGTTTGCCAACACTCGTGGGTTTTTTCTGGTTAAAGATTAACACAAATTTTTGACTTTGTGGGGCAAACTTTCTTTAAGTTGTCAAAACTAGCTGTAAATAAGTAAATTTTGTCAGTTGTTTTTGGGCTGCCTAATATTTTTTGGCCCTTAAAAGATACTACAACTGTCGCGATCAGATACAAAAATTTGAATTTGAGGTTTGTTTCTCTGGCACTAATTTTTCTTTGGTTTTTTTTCTAAGTAATGGCCAGGGGATTATAAGAAATTAATTGCTTAGCAAAATTCAAGCATGAAAAAACGATAATGCAATTTGGCACTATCAAGTATTGTAGTTAGTAAATTTTAAATGCAATTTCAAACCAAGAGCTATCTTTTTTATTGATTATGAAGAACTTCGAATTTCTGTTTTTTTTTCCCTTTGAACTGCGGTCAACATTCATCAAAAATCTTTCTGATCTGAAAGATGGTCTGAAAAAAAGTAAATGGTCAAAAGTAAAATCTGGAAATTTGTTTTAGGCTTTGCTTTTTCTGTCCCAAAATTTTACACACCGCATCATCTTGCATCTTTCCAAAATAAACAAATTTCGAACAAAAATTCACTAAAGGATTGCAATATCGAAACTTTAGCAATTCATCAAGTAAATTGCTAAAGTTTGGACTACAATTGGATACAAACAAATTTTTTAAGCTTGGCATGTGGATTAAGTACATGTGCTTGAGTGATTCACGATATATTTTGAAACATGTATACATTGGAACAGCTGTAGACTTTCTAAAATTTTGTCAAATGACAAACCAAAACGAAAAATGAATTTGAAGAAAATAGCGTCGGCTCAAATTTTTATTGTTAATTTATTAATGTTTTCGGGCTAACTTTGTTTTTCGTGTCATACACAAAATACTGAAATATGCACAAAACAAGACTGCTCGTATAAGGGCAAAGCCCTGAATATTACGACTGTCCATAAACTGGTCTCAAATAATTTTTAGTTAATGAAATATTGTTAAACTTTGAGTCGTGCATGGAATTAATAGGACAAACTAGATTGCCTCATTTCAAATTGCAACAATTTGGTGGTGAGGGATAATTCACCAAGCGTAATTAGAGCGCATTAAACTTTCAGAATCAAAATATCACAGCGCTCTTTTAGTCACGTTAGTCTAATAGTGAGCGTTTTCATATGAACAATTAAGTCAGAAATGTCTAGTGTTGAGCACACCTTTTCTGGGATCACAGAGATCCATGGATGGATCCCTCGCGAGAAATTGTTTTTAAAAATTGGTCTGAAAAAACCACTCCGAGCATATATATTCTTCACCTTCTTCGAAAGTCGAAACAACAACCCGAGTCGAGATGCTCAATTTATGTCTCGACTTTCTCGACCAAAGATCAGTATGTCTCGAATTTCTCGACCAAATTTCGGTATGTTTCGACTTTCTCGACCGAACTCGTTATGTTTCCACTTTTTCGACCATATTATGTCCTTCGACGCAACAAAAAAATGTTCGATTTTGTTCGACCCAGTTAAGATTTGTTTCGCCATTCTCGACTATCTCGATTTACATTTTTTAAAACTTTGTTTATTCGACCCCGCATAGCTATTTTTCGACTTTCTTGACCAAAATTCGATATCGTTCGACTTTTTCGACTTTCTCGACCGATATTTTTCTAAAACAATGCAACTTGTTTTTTCGACCTCGCATAGATACGTTTCGATTTTCTCGAAAAAAAATTGATATGTTTCGACTTTACCGAACGACAAGTTTTAAAAAAAAAGTTTTTTCGATCCCGAATAGATAAGAACAAAAAACTTTCCAAAAATTTATTTGAACCATCTCAGATCCGTTATGATCGATTGAAATCCATTTATGTTTTCACAATAATTTTTTTTCAGCTGTGCTCGACCTACATGTTTCTAATGTGCTCGACCTATGTTTCGACTGTGTTCGGCCTTTATGTTTCCACTGTGCTCGACCTATGTTGCGACTGTGCTCGACCTATGTTTCGACTGTGTTCGACCTATGTTTTGTCTGTGCTGGACCTATGCTTCGGCTGTGCTCGACCTATGTTTCGACTTTCTCGATCAAAATCGGGTACGTTTCGACCGTGCTCGACCTATGCTTCGGTGTGCTCGACCTATGTTTCGACTTTCTCGGCCAAAAATGTGTATGTTTCAACTTTCTCGGCCTATGTTTCAACTTTCTCGACCGAAAATGGGTATATTCCGACTTTTTCTATCTATGTTTTGACTTTCTTGACCAAAATATGTTTCAAATTTGTGCTCGACTTAAAATTGCTTCTCGACTGCTCTTGCTCGGCTTTTAAAGTCAACACATAAGTCGAGCACCTCGGCCCGGGAGCTGCCAGTAAATAACGCTATCTCCACATAGCTTAAACTCAATTCTGGACAGTTGTGTTTTAATACAAAGGTGCCAAGCAACAACCATAATTAATCACTCATGACTAATGGCTTCATTTTTCCTGCTACTAATACTACTGCTAGTGAATACTTTTTCACGCCTGATCCGAGATGAGGCAACATAACAAGACAGAAACTAGACAAGATGAGGCAGGATTAATTTTTCAAAACTATCCACTTTTAAAAAAAGTTCAACGCGTGGAAAATGCTTGCAAAAAGTGCCGAAAACCCTGTCACTAAGCATCACAATGAAGCGAAATAGGTTTTTTGGTTTTGGGGAAAAGGTAGGGTTACTTGACGGAGAGTTTTTAGCTACTTCGCGTCTCGTTGTGCGAAGTAGTTTGTCTGAACTGTGGGTCCTTGCGTTGGCAAAGTGTTTGCTGCAAGTTTTAGCAATATCTAGTTGAATTTGATGCTTACGTCCCGTACTGAACTTTTTGTTCCATTTCACGGCTGATCATCCATTTAGCAGGGGAGAGAAAATTCTCAGGACTGTTCCCCCATTATGCAGGGCTGTTCACAAGTGAGCATGCGTATTTTTCTACAGACATGGTCGTACCTGGATCTTACATGATCAGACCTGAGTGAAACATGTTCATGCCTGCCGCAGACATGATAACGCCTGACTGAAAACTTGACAAATACATATTTATTTATACATTACTTCGCGTATCTTGACTAATTGGTCTTTGTTGTTAAAATTTCACTTTTTCAGATTTTGTTCGAAATGAGTTTATCCAAATTTACCTCCTCGAGCCAACCATCTTCAAATGAAGGAAATTATGTCGTCTCTACATCCCAAAAAAGAGGACGTCAGGTTAGTTTCAGGGGGCAACGGGAGGGATAGTCGAAAAAAACTAAAACAGGCGTGGATCTATTCATCAAGAGCATCTGTGGACCTAGGGCGCCACCGCTGGGTGCGCACATCATTATATTGACCTGAATCTCTGGTTAATCTGAAACAAGCCGATCTAAAAAACTCCTTCAATACATCGATGCTGAAAATGCGTGGCGAACATGTGGCGAATTATCTTGCACTACAAATTACCAAAAATTCGTTCCAAATTGAATTGAGGCAAGCTAATAAAGCAATTTAATTTTACATGCCATTCAAATTTTAACACTTTTTGATAACATCAGCCTATAGTTAGACGTTTTTCAATACTTTAATTATCAAAAACTATTCAGCGCCAGTTAAACTGCAATCGGAACATTCAGGGATTTGCTCTATTACGAGCAGTCTTGTTTTGATATACACCGGAAGACGACTTTAGTTCCCACCACATCTTCATCTGCGCTCTTCTTTGCAGCAGCAGTAAAGTTTTCCGAGAATTTTAACCACTGGAACTGGAAAAAAAAGTTCCTCAGAAACACTTATGAGTAGCGGTAAACAGCGCCGAAGTACAGCAGTGTCGAAACTGAAAATGTGTTCAAGTGGCATCAATTAAAAGGGCCATATTTGAGTTTTCAACTTCCGTGGATTTGAAATAATTTACTCATCAGTGATTTGGGATCAGTAAAAACAGTTTTTCGAAACTCTTGAACAACCTTTTTTCGGCACTGTTGTACTTCGGCACTGTTTTGAATCAATTATAATGGATTAATTTTTTTTTCTATAAACTATTCTAAAACGCAGCGCGGGGTGTGGTTAATGTGGGGGCGGTAAACTGGAGGAGGGAAGCGTGTTTTGGGGTAAATATGGGGGCGGTAACCTAGCGGTAAATGTGCTTTCAATGTCTTCAATTTGGCATATAATTGAAGAGCTTTAGATTGCGAATAGGCCGTTGCAACGTTGCAAAAAATATAAAAACTATAATTCATTATTATCCATTACAATGGTTTTTGATTGGATTGAACTTTTCGGAATTAATCTATTATAATTACATTTGATCGATTGCATGGTCTCAGTTTGCAACAAAAATAGATTAAAATGACAATATTTTGACATTATTTTCACATTATAATCGATTATTATCAATGGAGCTCCGGTGCGGGTTGTTGTCCCACCACAGACTTCAAAGGATCTTGGCTTGCCTCAAACCATCGATATTTTGTCTAAGAGACCAAACAAGATATGTGGCGATGTTATGAGTGAAAAAAACGTATCCAAACTCAAAACTCCGAACCATTTCAAGACTTATTTTCATTCGGTGATAATGAAAAGATGGCTGTTTCCAAGGACAATGGTCTGAAATTTCTGAATAAATAAGTTTGCCTGATAAACAAATCGTAATGAAGTTATTGTATTATTGAATTATACAAACCGAGATTGATTGTTTGTTGAACTTTTATTCTTGAAAGTAAAACCTCGCAACTTTGGTTATTACTCCAGAAAATATGAATCTATTTTTGAAATTGTCTTATCATTTATTTCAATTCTTCTTTATATGTCAGCTTTTTTATGATGATGTTGAGGCAATAAATTCCGATGACATTGTGTTCAATACGACCGAAGAATCTTCATGGTCGTCCACCATATTTGTGATTCCTGAGGATTCTGTAGCGAATTTCGGATCGTTCATCTGTAAAAAGACGAGGTTAAAATTAAAACAGACATAGCAAATTTCCCAGTAAAAAACCTTTTTCAAAAAATGATCTTTTTGATAAGTCCCCGTCCCCATTATGTAGTACCGAGAAGAACCCCCCCCTCCCCCAGCAGCCTCCAGTCCTACAAAGTATTAGTTTAACGATTAAGCATATACGAGTTTGTCGAGTTAAGTCGTGTTTATAAGAAGCTCGACCAACAATTGAAACATTTTTTACCGTTTCTTTGCAAAAATCGGGGCGGGGGCATTGTCAAGATGGAGGAATCGAATGATGGAAAAGTTACCAATCAGAATCGTTAGACGTTCCAATTGGCTAAATGGTTTTTGAACAAAACCGAAGTAATTTTTAACAAAAAGAAATAATAGTAGCACAGCAAAGTTTTACAGTACAGTTCGTGCAGATATATAAGCAATTTTTGCTTTATTTTTCTTTTTTCAAAATCGATTTCAATTTTTTTCCTTTCCCCGACATCGATTAAGCCCAACTTGAAAATTTACTTATCTGCTTATTTTCTAATTGGTCAGTGTTATTTTTAACGGCCTAGATTTATTCGCTTTCTTTGAGATTTTTGTCGTTTCTTTGAGATCTTTGAATACTGAATACTGATTGGCTGAAAATAACAGAATGTTAATTTGCAACATTCGGTCACCCCATCGTGAGGAAAGCCACCACGCCGATGGCGTGTCACAGAGCCGAGTACTCGGACAGCAAAAAAAATTCGTTCCTGGATACCCGAAAAATAAGTTCGTTCTGGATAGCCAAAAACTAAAAAAGGGAGGGTATTGCTTAAGATGGAGGAATCGAATGATGGAAGTGTTACCAATCAGAATCGTTAGACGTTCGAATTGGCTAAATGGTTTTTGAACAAAACCGAAATTACTTCGGTTTTGTTCAAAAACCATTTAGCCAATTGGAACGTCTAACGATTCTGATTGGTAACACTTCCCTCACTCGATTCTTCCATCTTGAGCAATACCCTCCCGTTCCCGATAAGGGAGGGTTTGGCTTAGGAGCAACTGGAAAGTTGGTGCGACAAAGGCAAATAGTTAGTATCGGGGAGGGTTCTCATGCTTGAAGGATCGAATGCTTGAAAATTTCAACCAATCAAAATCGCTAAGCGTCTCTAATGGCTAAATGCCTTTCTCACAAAATCGAAGTCAATACCAACAAAAAAATGTATTAAATTAGTGGAAAATAATCAAAAACATTAAAAATTGCGGGTTACATCAAGATTAATTAGGTCAAAATCATAAGACTTTTTCAGTCTTGAAAACTCATCTGCTTTTTATCTAATCGGATCGGTCAATATTAACACTAAAGGCTTGGATTTATTTTCTTACTTTGAGATGTTTGCGATATGCTTTGAGATTTTGAATACTCAATTCTGATTGCCTGAAAGTAAGCTAAAATTAATTTTAAGCATTCAGTCCTTCAAGCATGAGGGACGCCACCGTTAGTATCTACTTAGCAACCCCCCGCCCTTATTATATCTGCAAAGAACTACATAAAAGGGTGGCGTCCCTCATGCTTGAAGGACCGAATGCTTGAAATTATTTTAAGCTTACCTTCAGCCAATCAGAATTGAGTATTCGAAATCTCAAAGTAAATCGAGAAAATCTCAAAGTAAGAAATTAAATCCACGCCATTAGTGTTAATATTGACCGATTAGATAATAAGCAGATGATTTTTCAAAACTGAAAAATTCTTATGATTTTGACTTCATTAATTTTCATGATAATCTGAATAGTATTGCCGTTAAAACCCGCAATTTGTAATATTTTTGATTATTTTCCACTGATTTAATACATTTTCTGTTAACATTGCCTTCGATTTTGTGACAAAGGCATTTAGCCAATAGAAACGCTTAGCGATTTTGATTGGTTGAAATTTTTCAAGCATTCGGTCCTTCAAGCATGAGAATCCTCTCCACATAAAAGCAGTAAATTAGATCTAAAGCGTTCTATTTAAAATAGGAGTTTTGCTGCATTCTGATTGGTCGAAAGCCTGCTGATTTAATCTACTTATCAATCTCTCTTCGTTTCTTGAAAGGGGAGAGATTGTTGAGTGTTAAGTCGGCCCACTATTTGAAAAAATAAGCAATAAATTTGTACATTTTGGCGCTTGCTTCTCGCGTCCGCTTCAAGACCGCTTTTATTTAATATTGTTCATATTTAGTTAATTAATGGATAGCGAATTATTGAAAAAATACGGCTTATCAAAATTGTTAGCTATCTAAATCTATGAAAGCAAAACTATTAATCAAAGAAAATAATTTTTGTCTATTGGATTTTTCGGTTTTCAGTCTATTGCGGAGTTCCAAAAAAATTAAGATATAGTTTAAAATGTTCAAATAGAATTTCAGGACGAATTTGCCTTGTTAGATAATTTATGCTTTGTTGCTAATTAGCTCAACAAGATATTTTTATTTTTATTGGCTCGGTGATGTGGCTCGGTGGGCACTCACCACAACGCGCCTGCGCAAAAATCTGCAAAAACTTTCAGCAACAATGCATCATGTTTTTAACCCCTTTTGTTTAAAAAAAAGTGGAAACTTTTTGAAAAGTTCTGTGAGTTATAAAAAAACTAACACTATATCTGTTTGATTTTAATTAATTGTTTCTGTTTCAAGTTCATATTACTGCTTGCATTCATTTGTTTCCCGATACCGTGAAAGTTCAAACCCAGCATTCTTTTTGGACTTCGAAGCCGGGTGGAGTCTGGCAGATCCTAGTGTGGGTCGGCTATACACAATGCATCATTTTGCCTGGTCAGAGAGCGTCAAACTTTTCACACCTCTTTCTCAAAATCATTCACTTTTTTCATCCGCGGAAGAAGATTTATACGACCAATATAACAGCTACTACATTCTCGGGTTCAAAAACGCACTACTGACACCGAAAGAGTATGTGGATAAATTAACCGATTACAGGGAAGAAAACAAAGCTTTGAACTTTATTTCGGCTTACTATTCATCGATATGTCAGGTCAACATTATTATTAAAGTTGGGTTTGGTGTTGGCGATCTGAAACGGGACATCGATCAAATAGCGTCAACTGATCAACTGATTGGTGCGCCGTACCAATTACGGGTTGGTTACATAATTCGAACAAAATTCGCTGGTATATGTGGATATTTTTTGCTATCAACTAATAAATTAAGGGGATGAGGGGGATGGGTTTGATTTGAAGCAATTTTAAAGACTTTAATGAGCAAAAAATGTAAATGTTTCGAGTTCTCCTTTTTTCAAAATTCAGTAAATTTAATGTCAATGAATTTTGGAGTAAATTACTGAAAATGTTTCTATCTTCCAAAACGCCCTTTTTTTTAAAAAAAAAAGAAAGCCAATAATTATCGCAACATTTTGTCAATAGTTTTTGGTCTTTTTTTCTAGAATACTGATTTTGGTTCGAGAAAAATGAATCCGCAGTAATGAATTGACAAAATGATTCTTTTTTGATTCGTAGGTTGGGCGTGATTGGACCCCCAAAATACCCTATCCTAATCTGGTAGACTACATTACCTTCAAATGGTTCAAGAAAAACGTCATTTGCGCTGAGAATCCGTGGATTTGCGGAGAGAGCACAAAATAAATTCAGGATACTTCTCATGGTGGTGGAATCTGTTGCGGAAAAAAAACAGAAATCCATCTTTTAACTAACCTAGAAATTTTTATACAATAAACCCGAAGAAGCAAATCCTGATTTCTGTTTCAGCACTTTCACATAACTAAAGCCCTCAAAGTTAATATTTTCAACAATTCCCTGAATCTTCAATAACCATTATGACGCCAAACTGTGTATTTTGTGAATTTGTCAGCGCTCTCTTTTTTCTTCTTTTGTTCTGTGTTTTCTTTGGTCGTACCGACAAAATTTTAACATCCCACATCCAGTTTCAAGCGTTAATAATCGAAGCTATTACGATTTTTGTACCGCTCTTACTAAAATTGTGAAACAATCAATTTTAATCAATTAATAATCGATTATAATCTCTCTTTTTGAAATCAAATTTTAATCAATTAGATTAAACTTTAGTCGGTTAAAATCGATTTTTTATCCGTCTATTTTCCGATTCAATTATAATCAATTATAATTCATTTCTTAATCTCAATTTCTTTTTTCTACTTCATGAGTTTTGTACAAAAACCCATTATAATCGATAATAATTGATTTTAAACCCTTTTTTGCCCATTTTGTCTTCGAAAGTGAATCTAATTTGCTAATGCTTTAAGCTTTTCGTAGACGTTGTTTCTGTGAAAAATGGAAAACCTGTTTTTATAATTTCCAAATCAATTCAAACTTATGAGGTTTTTTCTTTTCTTCATCATCAGATTTATTCTATGATGCACATGTTAAGCTTTTTTAAAACATCCGAAAATTGATTTAGTTTCAAAATTGATTCGTATGATTTAATTTTCACGTACAGCGAGAACCTTTCAACTAAATTGAAAGGATCTCTATGAAAGTTTTGCTTCGTGATAAGACTTTATGTTCAGATGCACCAAAGTGTGACAAGTGATCTCTCTTTCAGAGATTTTGTTATTGACACAAAATTATTAACCCATAAGATATAATTCGAATTTGCTTTGGCTTGACAAAAGTTTGGCAAAATAAGGGATTCTAATTGATTATAATTGATTTCGTGGGTTTTTTGAATGAACTATAATCAATTATAATCGATTAAAAGAGACTTTCATCTCTTGGAAATTATCACGAATACAATCAATGATAAATCCTTTAAACATCTAATTTTGGTAATTATAATCGATTATAATTGTCCAAAAATCATCATTAGTATCAGTTATACTCAAGTAATTACGCCTAAACTTGGATACGGCATGTTTAAAGACTTGACTTTCGATTCTAGAGACCTACGGACACCAAATTGGGCGCCTATCTAGTGTACAGTTTGGCCTCGTAACGACTTGTTTTTGTCGTAATGAATTGACCAAAGATATTTGGTCAATTTATCAACTGTTTTTTCTCAATGATTGAATTATCAAGCAAGGCTTAGTTAAAGGATTGCTCAAAACATTTTGTTGGCGCTAAAATTTTGAAACTCATCAATATACAAACAAGATTTTGGCACAAAACACACATCAATTTCAATCAGAAAAAACTAGAACTTGACCACATTTTTGCTTTTAGCTGGAAAAACTACCGGTTTTATGTGTTTTTATGTGTTTTTTTGACGGTTTTATGTGTTTTTTTAATCGATTTTGGTTAATTCACGAGAAACAAGACACGTAACAAAGCTCTTTTTTCAGTTCGAAAATTTTTCTAACTTATCTCTGGAATCCGCAAACCTCGTAATGAAAAAAAATCTCGGGTTTTTTTTTAAAAAGAGTCTGAAACAATTGTGAGGGCTTTGTAATAATAAAACAGATAATATTTTTTGTTACTTTTTGAATAACTGGAACTGGTTTTTAAAAAATAAACAAATTCAGCCATAGTTCGTATTCCTACTTAAACTTAAGGAATCTATAAGACTAATTATTTTTAGCTTAATTCTCTTGAAACCCAAGCTGCTTTTGCCGGACGTTTTGCACGAAGCACAGAATGCTCTAACCACAGTAGTAAATTCAACGGAAACGATTTTCTTTAAGACATAAAAAGAGGTATTATGACTGCTGCAGTAGTTTTATATGGCACTTTTTATTTCTTTTGGTCTAGTATTAAAACTGTTTTCATTGTACATTCATTATATAAGCGATGCTCATATCATTGTAGTCGCTTCGTCGCAGCAATCGATTATGTTGGATTACATCGGCAAAAAACTTAACACATGTAATCGGTTGTCATGACCTATCCAAACATGAGAATGGATTTTTAGGGGATTATAGACTCATCAGACTGCTTGTATTTTGATTTAGTCGCTTAGTCGCTGTCTATGAAAACAGAAGAGACAAAATTCTCCATTTTTACATGTACATGTCTCCAAAAAGTGATCTGGGAGTTGAAGAGAAGCTAAAGTGGAACTATAATAGTGAAAGCTTAATACTTGAGGTTCTGTAACATTCGCCCGGAAGATACATATCGACGGAAAACAAAACTAAGTCTTAAGACGACTGGCTAACGTCTAAACAGAGCTTTGCATGCTTTTCACCGTCTCTACCAAGCCAGTACTTTTCGGTGGTCTTTTCTAACATCGGGTCGACAAAAACGTTACTGCTTTCGGCTTCGGTCAAAACACTCAAATTAACTAGATTACATGCAGAAATAGTGAGCTCATGGCTGGGTCTCAGTATCCCCAGACCACGAGGTCACTCCTAAAAACAGGGCTACTACTTATTATAATACTATTGTTTTTGTTCAGTAGATAAAAATCATCATCTCCATCGAAGATGGATCAACCCTTTCCCCCAACTTCTAGCTTCTCATCCCTATCAAAATGAATCCAGATATTAATTAAATTCAAGTCAGGACATGGCAGGAAGCTAAAAGTTTATGCAACAGGATAAAAGTTTCAGTTCCTTTACCCTTCCGGATTGATGAATCCGCTGGATCAAGCTCGCTAATCCTGATTTTCTCTTAATCCGGAAGGCCGTCTCTCACCCTTCACCGTTGTTCGCAACGGCCTTGCAACTATTGTAGCAGCACAATAGTTGCAACTCGGAGTGTTCTTCTGTTACTCTGTAACTCGTTGTTGTTTTCCGATCTCAATTTCGTTGTTGTTGCTAGCGCAGCTAATGTTGTTCTGTTCTTCACTCGCTTTTTGTTAAAAATGGCCGTTTCAGCATTTCTCAGAAATGTGACGTCATCATTCGAATTTTTGAAAATTTAAAATACTAGAATATTCTAGCCCTCACCGTTTGGCTAAACGTTCCAATAACGTCGCTAATCCTTCGAAATCATCAACTCGGAAGGCTTACTGCTCAAAATTCGAATCCTGCATAAATTGCATTTTGGCCATTCTGGTCGAATGTCACATACTCCCCGGACAGTCCGGTCAATGTCCTCATTGAATCGTGCAATGTTCTAAATGGTTACAGTGTCATCGAACAGAATTTACAAAATGCACGAAATTACTTTTACCTACGTCACATCGACTCACTGCAGAATATAAATGGCATCATACTACATCACTATAGCCTTCAAATTCTTTCATTAATCTGCACATTGAGGATATGACTTAAGATAAAACATATTTTCTGACTTCCAGTGTCAATGTCCCGATTGAAACTTTTTCTCCTAGATTTAAAAGGTGTTGGCTTGCAGGACAGTCCTGCCAACCAACAAGCTAAAATTATCCTACTATGCTCCTTCCCTTCGGAAATCTTGCTTGTTTATTGTCCTGAATATTAAAACCAAGAGACCTTGTGGTTAGAAAGAACAATGCAACAACCTCCCTCCTCAAGAAGTTACTCAAGTTTTTCATGTCACCACAAAGTGATCAGTCTTCCTAAGTGATTAAAAACAATCATGCAGGCTGGAATATTTAAATATACTCTTCCCTCAAGCCTTTCTAAATAAATAATAAGTGAGTGTCTCTAAAGCCACTTCAACTAAAACCAAAATGCAAATTTATAAATGCAACAATTTCAAAACTCAACAAAATGTTTCAGTTTTCAATTACAACTTGGTTGCTTGGTTTCTCACTTGAATTTTTCACACACATAAAACAATTCTGAGTTTTAACTTTTCTTCATCATCCCTTTGTTCTCCTCTTTTTTCGTCGTTTAGAAGTTCTAAAACTTCTAAATTCTTCTAATTTTCCTTCTTGCCACCTCTTGTTTTCTCGACCATTCGTCAATGCTCCATTTCCTCCTCCTGTGACACTGACTCCGCACTTTCGGTTTCCGTGTCTTGTAGCACGTCATTGACTATCCTGACGCTGTTGGAAGCCGTCCTCCAACACTTCTGCTCTTCCACCCTCTGTTTACAGCAAGGTAGGGGATCCACGTTTGATTCTCTGTTTCTACAGAAGCTGTTGTGGAGACACAACGTCACGTTTCTCTCCAAATCTTCTTTCAGCATCTCTGCCTTCTCATTTCCACTACAAAGTCGTCACCGTAAGGATTGTATTTCTTTCTTAGTCTCGTCCCGTCTTTCTGACGAGTCTGCATCGTGAACGGAAGATCTGGTTCCATGTTCTTGGGAACCTCTGTCTGTTCGGAATCCTGCCAATCTTCCTCTGCGTAGGGCAAGGTTTCATCGTCCGCTTCGATCTGTTCGTTTGGATCCAGGTCCAATGGTGTATCCGTACCTTCCTCTACGACTTCGTTTCCATCGTTCTTCTCCCTGGTGCCTTTTTCATTGACCTCACAAGCAGGATCCATCATTAGATAATCCCCTTCTTCCATGTCTGCAGGTATACACCAGTTTTCTGTCGATGGATTGTGTGGCTTGATGTTCTCGTAGTGGGCGGCTCGGCCAGTACTCAGTCTATAAAAGCGTCCCTCTTGGTGCACCTCTGTAATCATGAAGGGTCCCCTCCACTTCTTCAGAAGCTTTTTTGTCCCTTTCGGTGGTATAACGTTCTGAAATACCCATACGTAGTCTCCCACCGAGTAAGCCTTTGCACCAGCTGCTTTCTTGTCGAATCTTTTCCTCTGCCTTGCCTGTGCCTGCTGAGTGTTTCGTCTACACAAATCGTTCAACTCCTGTTGGCGTTTGATCACATCCCTCACGTAGACCTGTGGGGACGTCTTCTTTCCCTCATACTCTGGGTAGAAGAATGTCAAGGGTAAAGACTTCTCGTGTCCCGTCAGCATCATGTGTGGACTGACTCCAGTGGTGGAGTGTTGTGTGCTATTATAAGCTCCCATCACCTGTGGAAGGTATCTGTCCCAATCGGTCATGTACCTGGAACAATATACCCTCAGCATCGACACTAACGTCCTATTCTGTCTTTCCACTAAGCCATTCGTCTGAGGGTGGTATGTCGTGGAGTGAGCCTGAGCGACTTGTGACCGTCTCATAAGCTCTTTCGTAAGCTCGCCTACGAAAGCCGTTCCATTGTCCGATTGAAACGTCATTGGACATCCGTGTCTTGCTATCCACGTATTGATCAGGTGGTCGCATGTCTCTTCCGCCGAGGCAGTTATGCAGGGCACGGCCTCTGCATACTTCGTGAAGTGATCTATCATGACCAAGACTTGGTTATAACCGCTGTCTGTCATGCATATCTTCTGGTGATCTATCTGCACGACCTCGTTGAATTCAGACGACTCAATCGATTGTAGAGGAAATCGTAATTTCCTTGGATCCTTGACCTGTTGGCATGACAGGCACGCTGTTACCCATTTCTCACATGCTTTTTTCATTCCAGGCCACTCAAAGCGCTTCAGGATCCTCTGATACACTTTGTCGATTCCTTGATGGCCCATCTGATCATGCGACCTGAATAGTAGTTCTGTCTGATAGAGTTGTGGCAACACTATCGCGTTATATTTGTATAAGACCTTGTCTTCTTCTCTTTTCTTGCAAGCCACGATCCCGTCCTTGTTCAGATACAATCTCCCCTCCTTCTGCATGAAGTATTGTCTCAGGATCCTATAGCTGTCTTCTTCTAGGTCACCTTTGTCTGGTGCACCGTTTTCTATCCACCTTTTTAGGTTACTTGTCATGCGGTCATTTCTTTGCGCCCTTAGTAGGTCCGAGAGTCTGTATCTTGCCTTCAAGTACGTCTTCATGACTCTCATCTGACTGTTCAACTCGTTGGGCTGATGTGTGTCTTCTTCCATCTTAACGCACCAAATCTTCGCCAACGGTTGTGTTTCTTGTTGAACGTCCTGACTACCTCTTTCTGCGGCAACAGGCTTATCGAACGTTTCGATACCGCTATCGTTTCTAAGTCATCCGCTGCGTTGTCAAAGACTCTTTCGCTTGGTATTAGGTAGCGATCACTGTCAGGATCCTGGTACACCTCTCTGTCCAGGTTTCTCGCCCGAGTTTCCACTAGTAGCGTGTGTATCGCCAGTTCTGACAGTTCTGATCCCGAGGTCGAATCCCTGTCTGAATAGGTGTTCATTCTCGAGCTCTCTGACTTATCATCCGTCGAAGGTGTTGTGCTGGAGACTGCACGCTCCTCCAGATCATGTCCGTATTTCCTTCGCATCCATCTGAACTCCCCGGACAAAACTTTGTTCTCTAGGTCCTGTTTCTCATCAGGAATTTTCTCGTCTATCTCGGACTCCCCGGACCAATTCACTTGTCCCGGGTGTTGATCTTGTGATCGCTGGTTTTTCTCCTCATCCTTCTCCCCGGACAAATAGTCTTGCAGCAGATTTTGTTTTACAACTTCACCGTCTTTATCCCGGTCTACAAAGGTGACAGTTTTCTTTTGCCTGCCGCTCTCCTGTCCTTTCTGTCCGTAAGAAGTACTGGTTAAAATCTCTTGGGGTATTGAGGATACTAGTTGCTGAACTATTGTCCTACAATCCCTCTCGTTCTCTTCATGTTGTCGTCTGGACGGCATGATCTTCACCTTCTCACTGATTGTCAGCGATGCCACTGCTGCTGTCCACTCGGGGTCATCTCTGGTCACTTCTCTTTCTAACAATCCACCCAGCATCCGCATTACTTGTGGTGTGACTTGCACCGTTTTATCCAATAATGAGAGGCTGTTTATATTCATGCGAGAGAGTTCTTGCTGGACCAGGTTCGAGCGCAGCAACAAATCCAAGGGGACCGGGTCCTCCCTTGACAGGATCTTTATCTCGACTGCTTTCTCTACAGGTAACTCAGGATGCCCCGGAATTGGATGTCCCGACTTATCCAACCATCTCGTTAAGGGAAGCGCTTCATAAGTTTCTTTGTCCAGAAACAAGAATCCCTCCTTTACTTCCGCCTGATTGGCCTGCTTCTGCTCCAATCTTTCATAGAACTCAGTTTTCTTGCTGAGACTGTCAGCATTCTGATGTTTATCACGCATCCTGTGTTCGATTATCATATGGTAGCCATCCAGTCTTACTATCCATCTACCAATATAACTCTGATCCATCGAGTAGGTCTTCAACCAGGATAACGCTCTGTTGTCCACGCGTAACTTGAAGGGAGCGCTCCCCAAGTATGCACGGTACTTCTCCACGAAGGTAACTACTGCAAACATTTCTGCTTTTGGTGCGCCATATTTCATCTCTGTGTCACTCAAGATTTTGCTGCCGTATGCAATGGGACGGAGAACTGTTCTTCCGTTCCATTCTTGCTCTTGATGCAATATTCCTGAGATGGCCACCACCGATGCGTCTGTGTCAAGAACATACATGCCCTTTTCTGTAGGCATGCCCAGCACTGGCGCTTCGCACAGTTCCCGCTTTATGTTCTCGAAAGCAACTTGTGCCTCATCGTTCCATTCGAACTTTTTCCCTTTGTTGCGCATCAGCTTCTGCATCGGGTACACTTTGTCCGCGTATCCTTTTATGAATTCTCGGTAGTAATTGGCAAACCCTAGGAAGCTCATGAGCTGTGTGTCCGTTCTAGGAGCTTTCCATGTCAGCACAGCCTCTACTGCTTCTGGATCTGGCCTCACACCATGCCGGTCCACCATTCTTCCCAGGTACTTGATCGAATCCCTAAGGATTTCACATTTCGATGGTTTGCATTTCAAGCCTGCTCTTTTCATACATCCGATGACCTCATCGAGTCGATCAATGTGATCCTCCAGGGTTGGTGACGCTATGACTACGTCATCCACGTAGCACATCAAGAGATTCCCGTACTTTTTGGTCACTCCTGTCAAAGCCTGAGCCATCAGCCTTTGAAAGGTTGCTGTTGCATTGCACAAGCCGAAGGGCATCCTCTTCCACTGGTACAACCCCAATTCGCACGCGAATACAGTTTTCTCCCTGTCCTTCTTTCGCAGAGGAACCTGCCAGAAGGCAGAACCCAAGTCCAATGTGGTGAAGAACTTTGCATCACCAAGTTTGGATAGGCTCTCGTCTATTCGCGGTATCGGGTACGCATCTTTAATCGTTACCGCGTTCAAGTAACGAAAGTCGCAACAAAATCTAAGCTGCCCCCCTTTCTTTTTCGCCATTACTACTCCGCAAGCCCATGGTGATTTCGAGGGTTCTATCATGTCGTATTCAAGCAACATTTCTATTTCCGCTCGGCACGCTTCCGATTTATGTGGCGTCATTCGCCTTGCGCCTTCCCTATGGGGAACGGCGCCCTCTTCTAGTTCGATTTCGTGTTCGACGAAATTACAGCAACCGATGTCCGCCTTATGTTTTGAAAATACTTCGGCGTTCCGATCTAGGAGGTCCCGCAATTTTTCAAAATCTCCCTCACCTATTTTTCCTTTTAAATGTTCTATTTCTGGCAAAACCGGTTTGTGAGAATCTAGTTCACATGACGAGGGGCGTTCCGGAAAATTCGAGCAGCTTGATAAGCCGTCGTCCGTTTCGGATTTCATTGAAAACAATTTACGAATAGATTTTAATTCATCAATCCTCTTTAAAATTTTATCTTTATTTGCATGATAAGGACAGTCTTTCACACTATATTTCTTCCAGTTTTCTGTCTCCTCATAGTCGGTCCTCATCGGCAAGGCGTAGCCAAGCTTCTTTCCACGCTGGATTGAAACCGTGGTGTCCAGTGTGTTCAACAACACACTGACACACAGTCCGTTTCGCGTTACAGAGAAGCTCCGGCCTAAAATCACCGAACTCTGACTATTTGGATTCGGTACTAAGCAAACCTGTTTGCTATCACTTAACGAATTTAAATTTCTCATTCTAAAAATTGCTACTACAGCTTGTCCTGGTTGTAACTTTACTTTTCTGTTCAAAAAAACTGGTACCTTATTTTCATCTGTTATTATCCTATTAATTGGTCTCTTAACATACTTTCGGTCCGGGTTTCTAATCCGTATTAGACCGTTGTTCAAGTCAATCATCACATCAAAATTCCTGACAAAATCTCTGCCCAAGATGAATTGGTCGGCGTCGTCCAGATTCTCTACCACCAGGAAGCTCATCCAAAGGTTCCGTCCTCCCAAGTGAAGGACCGTCACCGGTGTTCTTCCGGCTACGTAGATAGCTCCTCGATTTGCAGCGGCTAGTCGGAGATTCGTAGGAATCAGATCTTTCCGCGTGAAGCCCATTCTCTCCCAGGTTTTTATCGGCATCACACTCACCACCGCGCCTGTGTCCAGAAGCCCTGTGACTCCGATTTTTGTTCCGTTGGTGTCAAGCAGGTGTGCTGTCACATCTGCTTCATATCCAATATGTACCGCGTCTTGTTCCATCATGGCGTCATGGCCTATCCTGCGGACTTTGAGTTCCTCTTCACCCAAATAGATCTGCCCCATTTGGTCATCATCTGTTGTTATGTAAGTCCTGGTGTAGATGCTGATTCCATCCACGTTCAGCATTATTTGATACGGCCCATAGACCTCCAAGTAGCGTCCATGAAGTTTCTTCATGCGAGGGCCACCCGTCGTTAGTAGTGCTCGCACAGCTCTCGACTCAGTGCGTGGCTCCACCTGCCTCAGATAATCTGCATATGTGTCCAAATGCATTAAAGTGAACTCTGATGGTTCACTCAAATTTCTTATTACCTGGTGTCCAGCCACTGAGATTATCGACTGTATCTTCTTTCCCTGCGGCGCCATGCCGAACCTCTTACCGGAGATCACTTTAAGTTTCATATCTAAACTGCTTGGTGTTTTCGTCTCTTCGAATTCCGTTGCCTCGAAGGTATTCAGTTGCTCCTGAAGCTTTTCATTTTCCAGTTCAAGTTTCACTTTTTGTTCGATCTCTTTCGTCACCAATTCCTGCTGTACTCTATTTAAAGCATCCTTTGCGGCTGCCTTATAATCGATCTTGAAGTCATCGGCCGCAGTTGCTGGTTCCGGTTCACGTGCCTCTTCTGTTACTGCTTGCATTTTCTTTGCCGCCAGCTCTTGAGGTTTGTCCTTCCTGCGTGCCTCTGCTTCGCTCAAAAGTCGAGCCTTGCTTGCTTTCACTCCTGACAAAGCTTCTTCATGCCTTGGATGCTTGATGTCTGCCACTGCATCCCAGAATTGCGGACAATCTGATTTAAAATGACCTTCCAAGTTACAAAAGAAACACCTCGGGCCAAATTTCGCAATTACTCCTCTTATGAAATCCTCATGATCCAACTCTGACGCATCTTCGTCCTCGAGGCTAAAGCCTATTGCTTTCATGCCTTGTTTGTAGGCTGGGCATGCTGACACATGATGGTCTGTTGAACTGCAATTAGCACAAGAACGTCTCTTGTCCATATCATCCCTCGGTTTGTACCAATTGTTCCCTTGGTTAGCTGGTCCGTTGTTAAAATTGCCATAATTGTTCTTGTAATATCCAGATCTCGAAGGAGGTTTCAACAAAAGATACTCCTTTGATTTGAGCCTTAACTCCTCCGGTGTTGGCGCATTAGTTGATAGTGGTGTGTAATTCGTTGCTAGCATCATACGAAGTTCATCATTTTTCACACCATCGATGAATTTTGAGGCTACGGCCAGGTTCATCCTTCGGTTTGACTCATCCGGTTGGCTGCGTCTTCTCAGCATTTCCAAATCATCGAGAAACTTGTCTATGGTTTCATCCTCTCGTTGCCTCCGTTTCTCGAAGCGCATCATCGCCTGGTGCCCCTGCACCCCTGATCCGAAACGGTTTAACAAGATTTCGAAGATTTTCTCAGCAGTGTCACGTTGATACTGTTTCTTGGCCATGACACAGTTCAGGGCTGTCCCTTCTAAGTTGCTGGTGAGCGCGCTGCATTCCTGTCTCTCCGACAAGTCCTCTTCCTCGAAATGCAGCTTCATTACCTCTATCCAGGCATCAATACAGCCATCAGATTCGTCCTTGTAGCATCTTGGCTTCTTAAAGACTCTTCTGGACTTCTCACTGCGTTCATTGGTTCTAGATAACCTCGTCAGGAATGTCTCCAAAGACCTGTTCAGGGGTTCAAATGCTGTGGCCATTGCCGTAGCATCCCTTGAGTGTCCCGCTTGAGTGTCCTCACACCTCGTCGAAGGCTCTATGTGCGGTGCATCCCCGCAATCCGTATCACCATGAGCGTTTCCCGCTTGGCCCATGTGACTCCTCCTCGGGCTTGTATGCCCCATGTTGCCAGAATCGCTTCTCCCGGTCGCTTGTGTGCTTTGCGTTGGTCGTTCGTTCGAGGTTTGTCTGTTCCCCGTTGAACTTGATCTACTGTTCGGGCCCCATGCTGTATTACCCCTTGTGGCATAGCCTGATGAACTGCCCCTGCCTCTAGTGGATCCATTTGTCTTCCTCCTTTGATGTTCATTGAAGTTCACCCTCGGTTCCCTGCTGGGACCTCCCGAGTTCGGCTCTCCTTCTTTTGGTCCACTCTTGCTGCTTAGTAGCCCGTCCAACCTATCCATGATAGCCTGCGTTCGCCTCTCCATCATCGCGTATATCTTTGTGTCAAGAGACCCAAGAGACTGCTCTTGCTGAATTCTTAACTTCTCCATGTCGGCTCTTATGCGTAACTCCCTCTGTTCCGCCTCTCTTGTCATTCGCGACAAGTTCCTCGTCATATGTTCGTCCGTTCTTTCTTTCAAGCGTTTTTCGCTTCTGCCAACTTCTTGTCTGTTGCGGTTTATTTCTTCCCGCAGACTTTCTCTTTCAATGTGAACTGCTCTTTCCAGTTCACTCATCCTTATCGAAATCTGTTCATTTTGTTCTCCTAAACTGCCCACTATGTTGTTTAAGGCTTCCTCTAGTGCTGCCCCGTTATCCATGAGTGGCGTCACTAGTGGTGGTGTAACTCTGTCGGTCCCAGGTAGCTTCGTGCTGGTAGAGATCCGGGCCTTGACTCTCTGTCTTGACGTTTTATCATTATCTATTTCAGGATCCGCTAACGCGTTGCCAAGCCCTCTGGTTCTACTCTCTTCAGGTTGTGGCTCCGAACTTGTCCTAATCGCGAAGTCCTTGGACTGGCCCGGTGTGTTTGCCTCTTTGCTTATCGTTGTCACTACACCAAATTTATCCATGGTTCCAGTCTCTCTTCCGACGTGTGCCTCACTCTCCTGGATCGAACTATTGAGACTGACTTGAGATCCAAAGTCCCCTTGCTCCTCTTCATCCTCTTCCTCCTGGGACTCCCCATCGTTTCCTGCTCCTCCTCCCATGCTGAATGGAAAGATGTTTCCGAAGGTGTTCTTCATTCTTTCTGAGAACGATGATGAGGTTGTTTGGTTTCCAGTTCCGCTTGCCATCATAGTGTTGTCTGTCGGAGATCTTCTAGTTGCCGTTACTTCAGTTGAGATGTCGGACAGTTCCGACATCTCCTCTCGATCCAACGTCCCGGTGGAAGTGGCAAAATCATGGCCTTGTTCTACCGGAGTAGATTAACTCGCCAGCCTTCTGCCTCTCCCTTCCAGTCCATTTACTCCCTGGTTGTCGTTCATGGTATGGTCCGTATTGACCTCCACTTCTAACAGTTCTCTTCGCTCTTCTGAGGTCTTTTGACTTCTCGTTTCAACCATTCTGCCTGAAACCGTCCCCTCTTTATCGGACCGGGTTCGCTTGATCCAATCCACAAAAGGATCGGTCATCGTTTTTCTTTGCTTTTCAGGTGTGAATTTCCTAGAGCTATTACCTCGTTTTGGTATATTTGACTTGTCTAAACTCATTCTTTATTTGTCACTTTCCTATGCCTACTCTTGACTCAATTGCAAGAGACCTTATAGTTTTATTAACAATAATAATGACACAACACAATAAATTTCACCAGATTCTATTAAATAGTGACCACGAATCCCTGTATGTTGTCAGAGTACAGTTTGTATAAAATTTATTCACACTAGCCGATTATCGGTCCAAAGATCTGGAAACTAGCACAATATGATGTTATCAGTCAATTTAAAAGATAGTGTAGTCACTACCCAATCAAGCACAGTTAAGGTTGATTTAAAATCAAAAACAAAAAATATATATTGACACAATATGAATGTATATATAAAAAAAACGTATGTGTCTTGTACTCTTAGTCGGTCGCAGTACAATAGTCGAACCTGTCTTTTAAAGAAAAAGCTTTCCCTGCTTGGTGCTGCACCAAACAGACAAAACTTTGAAGGCAGTTATTTTCTCAAGTGGGCGTCTATTGCACCCACCGAGTATTGTGTTACCTATCTGCCTTCGGACTGCCCGAGCTAGACCTACTAAAATCCTCAGGGCAGTCACTTTTCCCAAAAACGTATTATGTTTCAATCCACACCAATGAGTCACGCTCTTTTTAATTTAGACTTAGTGTCGCGAATATCCGAGTTCGGACCTGTTTTGTATTAGTCTGGTTCTTTTTGAGAGGCAAGTTACCAGTGCAGTCACTGATACCTAGCCTGTGTATTAATAACCTAATACCTCTCGCTTTTTAGTCTTTCTTTCGTTTACCTAAGTCCTTAATAAAATAATACCCCTCCGGATTGGCACAAATAGGACCCTTCCGGACTGTCAGAATATGGACCCCTCCGGATTGGGACCCCTCGGAATTAGCAACTATAAGACCCCTCCGGATTCGGACCCCTCCGGTTTTGTGGAAAGTAGACCCCTCCGGATTCGGACCCCTCTGACTTTGAAAAATTTCGACCCCTCCGGATTGGGAGCCCTTAGCTCTGTCTAAGTAGCTTTTTGTAGTTTTCTTAATTTCAGCTTATACCCCTCCGGATACGTTCTGCGTTGCTTTTATGCTGTTTGAATTAACTGGGAAGGGTATAGGGTCCTTTCCTAGACCCCTCCGGATTGAAGTTAAGGCACTTATTTGACAATTCACACTAACGGTGAAGGGTCTTACCACTTGCCTAACTTCGACTCTATTATGGTTGTCTTGTGCCTTCAGCCTTCCCTTTTTGTCTAGAACTGTCCTAAGTTACTTAGTTCAATCGCTATCAACTTTTGGTAGGGGTATAAGGGTTTTTCAGAAAAATTTATAAAACGTGAAGGGTGTACCCCTCCGGATTTGTGTAATTTGCTAAAAACAATCTCAAAAAAATTTCTCGCTGGCTTTTCCGAAAAATTTCTGATCCTATTAGTAAGCTCAGCTAATTTCTAATCTATTGGTACCAAGATCAACTCGATATGATCAGTAGTTCCAAAGTTATTAACCAAAACGTCTTTTTTCCGAACTCAAAAAATTTTCTCTCTTATAGGTTCCGCCTAACTTTTTCCGCAAATCTGGTCCTTTCGACCTAAAAATTATTGATCCGAGCTCAGAAGGCCTATACTCTTCTAGTTCAATGCAAAAGACCCGATCTAAAACGCTATTGTAGAAAAAATTTGCGAAAAACTATGCTACCTGGACCCCTCCGGATTGATGAATCCACCAAATCAAACACGTTATGTTCGATTTCTCTGCAACCCGGAAGGCTTTCGGGTAGCGGATTTTAAGACTTGTAGATTCACTAGTGGACGTTGTCCGAACAACTATTTTTACTGTCCTACCTCAAAAATTTCAAAAAATTTTCTAAATTTTTAGTGTTTCTTACTATCAAAAATTGGGAAAATTTTTTTTTTTTTTTTTACCAAACTAGTTCCAACCACTTCCGAACTAAAGTTAACCGGTTCTATTTATTACAGTAGTGCAGTTACGATGTAACACACTAACTTAGCGCTTTTTTTCGTTTCAAAAAATATCTATATCTCAAAAATCGCGACTTGTGGGGGGATCAAAATATCGCTATTTTGACCCTAAAAACCGGTCTGTTTTCGTTGTTTTTCACTGAAAAACGATATATGACTATTAATATAGGCTATATGAATAATAATATTAGTAATACTATACCCCTCCGGGTTTGTTTATTATCCGAATTAAGGTGCTTAACTCGGATATTCGCAGTTCGGTGAAGGGTCACTACAGTGCAGCACTGTCGAGCCCCCCACAGATTACTATCTTACTTTTTGTACCAAAAGGGATACAAAACTTGTTAACGATACCCAACAGTCGATTGTTGTTGCCGTTGAGCCCCTTCTTGTTGCTCCTTGAACTGCTTGCCGGATCGGTCTTCACCCAAGACCCTTCCGAATTGAGCGCAAATCAGCTGACCCTTCCGGATTGAGCGCAAATTAACATTAACGTGCTTAAATGCTCAAATAACCCTACAGTACAAGCCTCACAAACGGGCCACAAAATTGATCGTAACGATCCTGACTGATATAAATGCCTGAAACAACAATATATCTATCAACAACAAACGGGGGGGTTGAATCACATCTTGTCTGGGGGGATGATTTCTACTGATTTTCTACTTTTTTTTACTGTTTTTGGTTTTTTTGGTAATTTTTTATGTTTTTTGTTTTTCTTGGGTACTATACTACTTTTTGTTTGGTTTTACTTATATCTTTAAATGTTTTTTGTCACAAACCACTCAGGGGACGAGGGGTTCGCGATTCCCCCCACCCTTCCTGGTTCATGAATTTTCGGTCTTAACTAGGTTAAAAAAATATTCACGGCAATCCGGAAGGCTTCCGCGTTCCGAACTACCCTTCCGCCCCGGCAGTTTAGGCCTATTAAGGGCGTTAATGTGAGCATCCGCTCGGCGCGGAGTGCTCGTTAACGGTTCCGCCGGTCATGATGTTACGAAAGAATAACACCCAGGAGCGCCATAAAAACATACATGTAACATTCGCCCGGAAGATACATATCGACGGAAAACAAAACTAAGTCTTAAGACGACTGGCTAACGTCTAAACAGAGCTTTGCATGCTTTTCACCGTCTCTACCAAGCCAGTACTTTTCGGTGGTCTTTTCTAACATCGGGTCGACAAAAACGTTACTGCTTTCGGCTTCGGTCAAAACACTCAAATTAACTAGATTACATGCAGAAATAGTGAGCTCATGGCTGGGTCTCAGTATCCCCAGACCACGAGGTCACTCCTAAAAACAGGGCTACTACTTATTATATTACTATTGTTTTTGTTCAGTAGATAAAAATCATCATCTCCATCGAAGATGGATCAACCCTTTCCCCCAACTCCTAGCTTCTCATCCCTATCAAAATGAATCCAGATATTAATTAAATTCAAGTCAGGACATGGCAGGAAGCTAAAAGTTTATGCAACAGGATAAAAGTTTCAGTTCCTTTACCCTTCCGGATTGATGAATCCGCTGGATCAAGCTCGCTAATCCTGATTTTCTCGCTAATCCGGAAGGCTGGTTCTCACCCTTCACCGTTGTTCGCAACGGCCTTGCAACTATTGTAGCAGCACAATAGTTGCAACTCGGAGTGTTCTTCTGTTACTCTGTAACTCGTTGTTGTTTTCCGATCTCAATTTCGTTGTTGTTGCTAGCGCAGCTAATGTTGTTCTGTTCTTCACTCGCCTTTTGTTAAAAATGGCCGTTTCAGCATTTCTCAGAAATGTGACGTCATCATTCGAATTTTTGAAAATTTAAAATACTAGAATATTCTAGCCCTCACCGTTTGGCTAAACGTTCCAATAACGTCGCTAATCCTTCGAAATCATCAACTCGGAAGGCTTACTGCTCAAAATTCGAATCCTGCATAAATTGCATTTTGGCCATTCTGGTCGAATGTCACATTCAGGTAAAAATACCAAGACATGAAAATTAACCCAAGAAACGCTTATAATTCTTAATCAGGGTAACTTCAACAGCGGTTCCCCTTGAAATATGAACAGCCTTCGAGGACAAATTGTCTTAAATAAAGTTTACTTACTAATGTTGAAGACTCAATTAGAAAACTTTATGCATAAAGTCTTCCTCGGCTTTTGGTTCTAATTTGTAATCAACGTTATGTTGTTAAAAATCGGGTTTCATCCCCACCTGCAATTTTTAATATTCTGAAGTTTAGTTCTTTTGGTCCAATTTGGAACAACTTCCGCGTGAGGTAGCTAACTAAATGCAAACGCGTTTTGTCTTTAAAAAACAACCTCGTAAAGTCAACGCTAACAGCTTAAGTATAATGTTTTTATCGGTAGCTAAAAATTGTTATACATTGAGTTGATTGCAAAATGAGACGTGAGACTAAAAACTTTGACTATTTTATGTTAACTCAGATATAATAATCAAAATTTGCTGGGTGGTTTTTTTCACTGATTGAACATACGAAGATCAAGACAAAACTTGGATCAATTAAGCAATCTTACCCCCGTAATGACCAATTGAGCTATCTCCCCTTCAAGCAAAAACTAAGACAATACAAAAAGACGTCAACAAACGCAAGTAGATAGTTGATGAGTTCATAGCAGGCAATAAATTGATCGACTGAAGTTCATTTTATAAGAGTATTGAGAAAAATTTTGAGAAAGAAAAAAATTGAAATTTGAAAAAAAAAGATTTTTTTTTGTTTGGGCGACCATTGCCTCTCATTGAGGAAAACAAATTATCAGGGTTGGTGCTCTAGCCTTGTATCCGAATACCAAAAACTGTTCTCCCCAACACCTTAATATTGTACGCAAAAAGGGCAGAAAAATTCGCTTCATTTGTTTCAGTTTTATTGATTATTTTCTTACTCTGAATGCAATTTTGAGCTTTGGTATTGTGAATTTTGGCGTTCCATATTCTTTGGAGAATCTCTTTTATGATTTCACGTCATTCAAACTATTTTCAAGAATTGGTTATAAATATGTTTCAAATACCTATTGAGCTTTATCAATGCGAGAAGGGGGAGAGATTGCTCAATTGATCACAAAATTTTTAAAGCTTTTAAGGTAGAACACTCAAAACATCCATCGCCTAGAATTTAAACTGCTAAGAACTTTCGTTTACCTGCGGTAGTTAGTTTTAAATCTACATGCGTTGAATATTTAGCATATTGAAAAATTAAAAATACATTTTTGTTCAGACTTGCAAACGAAGAAACGAAGTTCAAAACATTTGAGCAGGTTGTGGTATTTTTGTCCAAACAAATTTTTATTATTAGAGCAATTTATAAGTTTGCTATGCCACCTTTACAAAGATAGTATCCGGAGCTCCGCTTAAACTATCATGTGTATGTATACAGGGTTTCAATCGACACGAAAAGTTTGAACGCGTTTTTTCTAAAAATTATTTACGATTTTATGAGGAAACCGATCACTTACTTTATAATGATGTAATTTTTTTAATGCGGACTCAAAAATTTTTGTTATCAGCTTTAATTGATTGATCAACAATTATGCAAAATAAAAAGATCAATCTTTTAAAAACTCTCGTCAGCCCCACAAGATTGAAAAGGTGTAAAATGTCTTATAGACTGTCCAAATAAGGGCAAAGCTTTGGTTGTTCCGGCAGCTCAAAAGTATCTGCAGTAGTTGTTTCGAAAAAAAAAATTATAGAAATTGATAAAAATAAATCGGAAACTTTTCAGATTTGTTGTTAAATCTTCTACGCACATTCAATTTTACTATAGGTCTCAGTTTAGAACTAGCAATAAGCTATATTGAACCATCAAAATGCTTTAATTCAATTTAGAATGGGAACTAATTTTCAATTTATTTCAGCCAATTACACTTGAGTATTCAAAAATCTCAAATAAATCGGAAAAAACAAAGATAGTGATTAAATCCAAACCTTTAAAATTAACATTGACCAAAGAGAAAACAAGCAGATACATAAACTTTAATATAAGAAAATCGAAATCGCGTCAATGAAAAAACTAAAAACGATTTTTATGAAATATAAAAGCTTTGCTGTGCTGCACTAGTCCTTTTTCTGTTAATAATGACTTCGGTTTTGAGCAAAAGTCATTTAGCGAATAGGAATTTCTAACGATTCTGGCAGGTTTGAATTTTTCCATCATTCGGTCCCTCCATCATGAGAACACCCCCAAAGTGGAGTTATTGAATTCGACGCATAAGCTACGTCATGATTAAAAATGGGTTAAAAATGCACTTAAGTTATCCAAAAATGGCGAAATTTGCAATTGTTAAGTCCCCATTTTTTCTTTTAAAAAATAACCGGAGGTAGAATATTTGTTACTTGTTTCGAACTCAAGACATTGAATCTCTCGGATAGTGAAAATTTTTTTAATATAAAACAATTAGATAACCAAATCAAAAAAATTCTTTAAGAAACAAACTACACAAAGCATGTAAATTCACAAAGCCTTCGTCAAATGTCAAACAAAACATTAGCGTAAAATATACTCGTTAGCTAATATGCAAAATATGCTTTTTTGCAAAAGTAGTTATTAATATCCTTCCTGATTGTTTTTTTTTTTAATTTTCATTTTTTTCTTAATTCAAACGAAGTCAACACGTTTTGGTGAGAAAATTTTTAACGAATATTGTGAAGCGATGGCACCATACTGAAATTTTTTAAATCTAGTGTTTTGTCTGAAATTCTTCTTACGGAGACAATGAGATAAAATTTCCCAATTTTTAATTGTTGTTTAAAATAAAAAAAAATAAATTTAACAAGACTGCTCATATCAAGGCGAAGCCCTGAATTTTGCGACTGCCTTTAAAGGTCTATGCAGCAGTAATAACATGAAAAATTTAAATCTAAAACAAAAAACAATTTTTTTTGGTATATTTGAGGTTTTTTGTAAAACGTATCCCCCCAGACGCCACATAAAGTACAAAGTGACCATTTGTTTTTCAGGTCCAAGTTTTTGGTGGTGAGCCAACTCGGTAAATTAATCACTTTGAGTTGAACTGAGGCAAGCCAGTTGCAGTGTACAATTTTTATTGTCTGAAACTACATTTATGTAACTCTTGCTAATCTGACCCTTTCACGTAGACGGAGAGGTTTATAATGTTGAGTCTGATTTTTCCCAAACAATTAAGATTAATTAAAAAAAATTTTTTATAGGGATTAAGTGTGATGTCTTTTGGCCGTAATTTGTATTCTAAAAAAAGTTGTATCAGTGTCAAAAAAACGAATCTGATTTTTTTCGCTTTTCGTTTTAATTACTTTTCAGACTTTTTCCATTAGCTTACTGATTTGTTTTTTTTCCATTGATTTTCAAGAAGCTATGAATTTAAAATGTTCTTGCGCCGGAAACGTTTGGCCCTATAAGCCATTTTGTGAAAGCCATCATCTATTATATTCCACTGATTTGTCTTCGATTGATAGTTTAAGGTTAGCAGTATTCAGACAACCACGTATTCATAGTCGTCAGTAAGCAGACAAATATTATATTAACCAGTCAGAATCGAGACAAGGAGGAAATTAATAAATAAAAATTAATAATTTCGTAAGTTTGCTTTCTCATCTCGAATTTTATTGGTTAAAATAGTATATGACTGCTTACTGAAGAGCATTAATAAACGATTGTTTAAGTATAGACTACACTCTATAGTTTGAATAGATTATATCTCAAATGGCATAATTACCAAATGGCACAAAAATGAGAAACTTCCCAAATGGCATAATTTCCATGCAACAATTACATTGAAATTTTTTTTTGCGAGATCTTTGTTTATGAAAAAGGTGTGAAAAGTAGTAATGTTGTCAATTCAATTGTTGTTTGACGTTATCTGGAAAAAAAATTTAAGAACTTTTATCAAAAGCATAAGTTGTTCCTAATTATTTTTGAGTGATTTTTCCAGCAAAACTGTCACTCAAGTTTGTTTGGAAGCAATAAACTCAAACCTTGTTCACACATCTTCTCGTTCCTAATAAGGAGAAATATTAGTTGAGAAAGCACTTGGTATGGTGGAAAACTTGAAAATTATGCCATTTGGGAAAAGTTTTGTTCTGTTGCCATTAGGAAGTTATGACATTTGGCAAGTTACCGTTTAAGTATTCTTAAACATAAACAAATCGGAGACATCTTCACCTATAAAGCCAGTCGATCTTTCATCAAAAAAATTTAACTTAACTGTTTAATCAGGGCGAAAGTCCTGAAGGTTCCAACTGCCCCATAAGGCCCATTAGAAAATTTTTGTTCAGCCATAGTCATCTGAAAATTTTATTTTTTGAGCCCGATGTTGTCATTTGACTGAAAATGGCAAATTTGTCAACATTTCTGTCCTGATTTAACTTCATGCTTGGAAAGTTAATAAGACGGATTACAGTCTCACCTCATCTAAAAAAATTCACAATTCGTGGATGAATCCTTGCCTTGTACAAACTAAAAAAAGCATTCTGTGTTGATTGGTGCAATTCGGTTGGGGGGTTTTCCATCTATTTTAATAATGTCATTGTTGTTTGCAATTGACAGGCTTAGAAAAAATCCTTTTGTTAACAGAGCAAAAATTTATTGATTTCATTTAAGTCGTTAAAAACGTTGAATCTCTGCCGATATGAAGTTCTGGAATTTGATTAAAAAATGACATAGTAAAACGAATTTGAGTCATTCATTATTCAGAAACTCGAACAAATATAGATGTTTTCAAACCAAAAATCTGAAAATTTATTGAAATCAAACAAAATCTCATTAATTTTATGATTATTTACTTCGGCTTTGTCAGAACTGTAAATGTACGAACATCTGGTCAAATATATTTTTCTTCTTCCAATTTGAAGGCAATTGAATTAGTTTGAATGGTTGAATTGGTTTACTTGAGGTAAAAGTGAACTCTTCAACAGCAAATAAAATTTCCAATCAAGAGTTTTCAGCTAATTAAAAATTTACACAATGCTAATAAAATTATCGAACAGCAACTTTATTTTTTTTAAATCTGACTAAAATGTCTCTGACTGAGTTATCGAAAGAAAACGTTCGCAAAATTTGCCAGCTTTTGATCAATTTTGAAAGTGCAAATAGAAAAATTTCTGATAATTTTAGTATTTTTCAACTGCGTTTAACATGCCACGATTTGTATCAATCGATAAATGATTTACCCCTCAAACTTAAGCTAGAATTATCATTGCCGTTACCGGAGCAAAATTTGAACAACATTCAACGGCGTTTAAACTATGTCTCTGAAAAAACTCAATGGAAATTTACAAAAATTACGTTTTCTTTCAACGATAACGCTTTTTCTCAATATGACATTGAGCATATTTTAGATCAATTTACAGATTACACACAATTCCTGAAACACAATTTACAAAATTTGCTATTAAATTTTCAAACTGAAGACCTGAAAAACTATGTTTACAAAACCTCATGCAAAATCATCGAGATTTTAGCGAACGAAAACACGATTGTTAGTATATCTTTCAAAGCATCCGATTATTATGATACCAAAAAGTCAAGCATGGAAAATCCGATCGATACTGCAATTCGATCAAAAATAAAATCGGTGGAAGTTAAAACACCGATTTCTATCGAAAAAACGATAATCGATGATTTACTCGTATTTTGTCCCTGTATCAAAAATATCAACGTCAAAACAATGCTTACAACTCCTAATAACAATCATAAAATTGATGTTCTGACTCTCTCCAAGTTCAATCATTTGAAGGTTATCAAAATTGAAGAACTTACGGACACTGACAAGTTTTTAGCAGCAACAAATCCGATGTTTCCTCGCGCTGCGAGACTTGAAGTTCAGTTTATAAACAAGAAAAATGTTTTCTTCGGGGACTTTTTGAGCGCTCATTTTCCAAAGTTGGAGTATTTGAGTATTTTACACAGTACTGATAATATGAAGACATACGGTCCCCCCTTATTTAGACTTAGCCCCCTCCCCCACAACATAAAAACAGTCAGGATTCACTACCGTCTGATGCCCCAGATACACGATTGCGACGACATTGAAGAGCTATGCCTCTTTGTCGGTTTTCATTTCAACGTCGAACGATTCAAAAAACTATTCGCACAAATCACGAATCGACTCAAAATCGTGAATGTAATTTTCGAAGCTCGACATTCGAGGAAAGAGCTTTTAGACGTTGCAGTTGATATTCTACAGCAAACACCTTTGCTCCAAGTTTTGAGTTTGAGATCCGCGAGTATAAATGACAGCAACAATTCAAACGGAACCTCTCATAAAAAGTTGCTGAGACTAAATAGTCGCATGATTCAAACTCACGAAAATCTGAAGCTGATGATGATTGAAAATAAGCCGGTGAGTGTTTCGAGGAAGTTGGAGCAACAAGTGATTCGACGAATTGACGCTCTAGACGATGAGTTTGGTTGGGATATACGAAGAATCCACCAAAACGATGCCTGAAGATTTTTCTTGGTGCAACAAAATAAGTGATGGTGGATCAAACAATTAACTCTTTCTTTGGGTGTGCGTGCAATAAGCCACTACAGAAACAATATGCAAAATTAACGAATGTAGCAACATTTTCTAACTGGTTTTCAATTTGAAGGCGCCCTTTCTAATTTTCAGTTCACTTACAAATGGACTTATTGCTCCTGCACCCTTTTTTGATACTATCGGCGCTTTCTCGAACTCATCGTGACAAATTAATTAAAATGTAATAAATTATAGTTAGCGCAATGAAAATATTATATGTCAAAATTTAGAATGATTTATACAAAGCACCGCTATTGGTCCGACACTTAAACGGACAAAATGTTTGTGAGGACTACAGGCGCAGATCTAGGAAATTCTCGAGGGTGCGGATTTTTCAAAAACTTTTGTCGACCTTTTTTTCTAGGTCGACCAAATTGATTTTCTGAGCTCTCCTAAATCACTATAAAATTTTAAAGACCCAATTTTGACATAATTTTTTTTTCCAAATTTTGAAATTCTTATGAAAATCATCCCCAGACATGCCATATAAAAAACAAAAAGATAGATTTCGTTCCTTGTAACAAATCAATTCTGGCAAATAAGCTTCGTTCAACCATTTTGGAACGATTTATAAGACGGATTAAATTTCCGCTTACGCGTTAATTTTTCTGCGCCGCAGGCAATTTTTTGAAAAATCAGGCCCAAAAAGGCGTTTTTAGGCACTTTTTGGAGAACTTCGCTCCCCCCCTCAATATTAGTATATATATTGGCGCCAAAGGCGCCTTTAGAAAAGTTTTATGGTCAGTCAGCCAAAAATTGATATCTCAAAATAGTACAAAGAGGGGACCCTTTGGGTCGGCGGGGGGTCGAATTCCAGAGGGGGGTGGCGTCTACTGTCCCTTTTTTCCGCTACTGGAGGAATATAGTCTGACCCAACTGATTTTTAAAAAAAATTCAAAAAAAAATGTTGAGTGAAAAATCAAAAATCATAGATAAAATATCGTTAAAATTTTACCAGAATTAGTTTTTGCAGGTCAGTTTTTTTTAAAATTTTGTCCAGTTTTGTCTAAAAAGTGAAAAAACCTCTTATCAGTTTTCCTTAACGCTTAGACAAAATTTTGAAACAGCCAATAATGTAAGTTTTATGTTGCCTGACTGTTTTTGCGGAAAGTCTAAGGAAATTAAGTTTGGGAAAGAAACAATTTGTTACGTGAATTTTTGGGATAGGTTAATCTTAGATCTCCTTGAATTGGTTAACATAATTTAAATATTGTGTAAAAGCCAAAACTAACATTTTTTTTTCACACGTCCAGGTTTTTTCTATTGGCAAAACCTACCGGACTGAAAGTTTGCCTCATGAGAAGATGTAACTTTGGCCATAATTGAAATAGTTGATGTGAGGTGTTAACTGGCTGATGAACCAAATTTTATAGTAGAGTAGATGTGTTTTTGTCCTTGAAGCATATCAGTGAAAAGCCCTGTAAAATTGCGTTTTTTGGTAAAGGGAAAAACTAACACAAAAATTTGATGTAGTTAATTTCGAAATAAAAAGCTGCTATAGACAAACGATTGCAATTGATTTTATACAGATATTTTAGCAAATACTTAAGCAATTAAACCCGACTCAGTTTTTTACAAAAATGTTGCTTGAATAATCAGTTTCAACCAATTTTGAATCGTTATAAATCAATATTTTAGCTATTTGTTTGGTTTCAATTCCATACCCATTTACCTAACAAAAAAATCGATTCAAGCCAATTTTCTTCCGCTTTTTGTAGAATAATTTTGTACAGATTAAATACAGATTATATTCAGATGTACTGTATTATCAAGCACTAGAAAAAGGGAAACAAAAGAATAACGTCAGTTTAGAAGAATAACGTCAACAAACAAAAACATGAAACTTTTGTGTTGATCGTTGGTCTAAAAACTATGACTATAACTATTTTGTTAACTTCTGCAACAAAAAGATTTGTTCTCAATTGATATTTTCAGTTATTTTTTTATTTGCTTACAATTTGCACCCAGAACGATGAAACTGAAAACGAAATTTGAATAAACTTTGCATAATTTTATTTCTCATCATGGCTGGAACCCTTAAAATTGCAAATTCAGAAGTGATTCCCTTAAACTCAATAGTTTGCGACAATTGTGGCTCAATTAGTGGCCTTTGCTCTCTGTAGTACAGATGGCAACAAAATCAATTTTACGGTCAGTCAGCGAAAAAATGATATCTCAAAATAGTGTAAAGGGGGACTTTTTGGGTAGGCGGGGGGTCAAATTCCTGAGGGGGTGGCGTCTACTGTCCGTTATTCCGCTCTTGGAGGAATATATTCCGACCCAACAGATATAAAAAAATTATTCAAAAAAAATTCTTGCGTGAGAAATCAAAAATCATAGATCTAATATAATTAAAAGTTTACTAGAATTAGTTTTTGCAGGTCAACTTTTTTCAAATTTGGTCCAATTTTGTCTAAAAAGCGAAAAAAAACTTTTATCAGTTTTCCTTGTCGCTGAGACAAGTTTTTGAAACAGCCAATATTATAAGTTTTATGTTGCCTGACTGTTATTGCGGAAAGTCTAAGAAAATTAAATTTGTGATAGAAACAATTTGTTTCGTGAAACTTTGGAATAGGCTAACCTTAGATCTCATTAAATTGGTTAACAAAATTTAAATAAATTGTAAAAGCCAAAAAAATAAGAAAAAAAAGTAACGGGAAGGAGATGATACGGAAAAAAACAAACTTTTTTTTTCACACGTCGAGTTTTTTTCTATTGGCAAAACCTACCGGACTGAAACTTTGCCTCATGAGAAGATGTAACTTTGGCCATAATTGAAATAGTTGATGTGAAGCATTAACTGGCTATTGAACCAAATTTAATAGGAGATGTGTTTTTGTCCTTGAAGCATATCAGTGAAAAACCCTGTAAAATTGCGTTTTTTGGACCTAAAATTGTGGCTTCAGAATTGCTGCTACAAAATGAGGATCTCATTACCTTCCTTCTCATGTAAAGGGAAGAACTAACACAAAAATTTGATGTAGTTAATTTCGAAATCAAGAGCTGCAATAGACAAACGGGTGTAAAATTAAAAATTGAACTACTAAAATTAGTCCATATACTGATAATACCGATGCTTAACGCAATTATAGAAGCTTTTTTTCACAAACACGGTAGGTTAGCCATTATTGTACGACGGTTTAAATGTACTTGGTCCGTTAAAGGTGACGTCGTGCCTTGTAAACCTTTAGATAGCTCCAGCTGTGTAGTTTCTAATTTTTTCGCGCTGTGTGGAAACAAAAACAATTACCAAATGTGATTGCAATTGATTTTATACAGATATTTTCACAAATACTTAAAGAATTAAACTCGACTCAGTTTGATACAAAAATGTACCTTGAATAATCAGTTTCAATCAATTCTGAATTGTTATAAATCCATATTTTAGCTACTTTTTGGTTTCAATTTCATACCCATTTACTTAACAAAAAAATCGATTATTTTCAGATGTACCGTACTATCAAACACAAGAAAAAAAAATAAACGAAGAAAAACGTCAAATTAAAATAATAGCGTCAACGAAATTTTTGTGTTGATCGTTGCTCTGAAAACTATGACTATAACTTTTCTCTAAATTCTGCAACAAGATGATTTGTTTTCAATTGAGCTTTTCAGTTATTTTTCATTTGTTTTACAAGTTGCACCCAAAACGATGAAAATGAAAACGGCATTTGAATAAATTTTGCATAATTCTATTTCTTTTTATGTCTGGAATCCTTAAAATTGCAAAATTTAGAAGTGATTCCCTTAAACTCAATAGTTTGCGACAATTGTGGCTCAATACGTGGCTTTTATTCTCTGTAGTTCAGATGGCAACAAAATCAATAGTAAATAAAATGTTTTTTTTTCTTAGATTTCATTGGATTTAATTAGCTCCTGAAAACCCACTAAAATCGTATTTTTAGGCATTACTATGAAACTTTCTCCTCCGTAAAAACTAGATAAATCCAAATTAAATCAATTCCAATTAAATGGGCTACTGTTAACGGTATTTGGTGAATTACAAGGACACGGGTCTGATGTAGACAGTGAACATAACAAAAAGTAAAACAAAAAATTCTGCATGTAATTGAGCAAATTAGGTTGTAAACAAGTAGTTGTTTGACAACTTGGTTGCGCTCAAATCGAACGTAGAAAAAGGTTAACTGATATGATAAATAGTGATCCAATATTCGGCGATTAATTTTCGTCTAAATATATGCGTTGATTCTGCTGTTTGTTTTACTTTCCCTGAAAAAAGACAATCATGTTCCCTGACTGAATTAGACCCGTCATTCACATCAATTGTGTACACTATTTTATCTGCATAAACTTCTCATTGATTTTTTCTACAAGTTTGGCTCTTTTTTTAATGAACCATTGAAAGTCAATTTATTGAAAACCTTAGTGTTGTTTTTGAGACTTTCAATTTTTATAAAGTTCAAGCCAAAATGATTTTTTCTTGAGAAGAAAAGTTTGCCGCAGCTTACTCAGACTGCAACAAACTTGCGCAGACTCTGGAGTGATGGAACAAAAAATTTTGGTTCAAGTTGTGTCAATAAATGGTTGATGTTTTATTTCATATTTTTTTTAGTTCTCTGCAACTATTCAAAACAATGAACAAAACTATGATTTTACTGCAAACTTGATTGAAGTGTGCAAAATCATTTGCTTGAATTAAAATGAAGATTTTCTTCTTCCAGAATAGTGCTGTATTTGTTGCTGATAAGATAACTATACTAGAGCGTAGAACGTCAGTCAACCAGACATATCGACAAAACTTGATTTCGAAACAAATAGCGCTAAAATAAATTTAAAAACTTAAATGAGTTTGTCCAAATTTTGGCTATTTATTTGCAAATATTTTTAATTTTTTTTTGAAAATGTTCAGCCAAACTGTGTCAATTGGGGTACAGCCCAAAAACAACAGATAAAAACTGAGAAAGTGACAGTTATGAGTAATGAGTACCGTAAGGAGTATTTCTGCAACAAAATTATGGTCCAGCAAAATTTCAAAACATGGCTAAAATGTTGAGGCTGATGCAAAAGACTGTAATCTCTGGCTGTTTAAATTCGGAGAGTTTTATAGTAATCCTTCAGACTTAGAAAAAAATAACAAGATTAGGAGCAGTATCAGAATAGGGCGTTGCGCGAAACAAATTGGAAAAATAGTTAGCGTCACAAACAGCTTCTACTCAATATGAGCTACTCTATGAGTTAAACCCAAGTTCGGAATCAATTAATCTGATGCGACCAAGGAGTCTCGACTTTAAGTAGAATTGGTGATTTTACTGTATTACATGTCTTAGTACCTGAGCGTAAGATTGATTCGTCATTAAGTTAAGTAGTACAGCAAACAAAGGGTTGAGTTCGAAATAGTTCAATCTTCGAAGATATTCTCCTATGCCAGAAAACAAAATTTGACAAAATCGGCGAATCCCCCCCCCAAAAATCGGAACTTAGGAAGCTAATGTTATGAACTTCAGAGGAGGTATACTAGAGATGATAATGGACCTTAGAAATGCTATAACTTGTGAAGTATTAATGGGATAAGAATGAAACTTGGTAGTTAGGACCCCCATGGGATATTGAACTAAAATATAGAAGTTTGTACCCGGTTGACCCTTGGGTGACCTTAAGTTGACCTTTGGGCTTTTTGACCCCAAAACTGCATGGAAAGCCCTAAGATTAACACCGGAAAGTGGCGTATTTCCCAGCCCAACCCCTGGAAATAAGAATGGGCTACCATGCTAAAAATTGAGAGGAAAACTTATAGATTGGGAACTAGAGCTGAAGCTGATAGAGATATAGCTTTTACATTGCAACCCTGGAGTACAGGATTTAATTTAAAGTGAACATGGCAAGCATTGGGTTCAACTTAACTTGGCGAATGCGCTATTAATAGGATATCAACCAGGGTAAAAGAAAAGTAGTCCCAGAAGAAATTGGTAGTAATAGAGGCATAGCATGAGAGTTACGTTTCCTAAATATAATGAATGGACGGGGATTTTACTTGGCTTCCCGGAGGTGACTTTCTGGTTTGATTTGACCCCTAATAGACGAACTGCGTTCCCCTGATAGCTAAAAGGTCGGGATTGGAAAAGAGTACAGATAGAAAATTTAGATGCTTGGAATGAATTAGCTACCAATGAAAAAGGTCACCCCCTACCCTTGGGAGGTCGGAACGTATACGGGATAATTAAAATAAAGACCTTGGGAACAAAGTGTAAATGGCGCTATCAGAACTCGGAAATTAGCCGCGGTATTGGGCTCAAATTCTGATATGGTGAAGGCCTAGTTAAGTGAAGCTGAGCGTAAGATTGATTCGTCATTAAGTTAAGTAGTACAGCAAACAAAGGGTTGAGTTCGAAATAGTTCAATCTTCGAAGATATTCTCCTATGCCAGAAAACTATGAGCGTAAGATTGATTCGTCATTAAGTTAAGTAGTACAGCAAACAAAGGGTTGAGTTCGAAATAGTTCAATCTGCGAAGATATTCTCCTATGCCAGAAAACAAAATTTGACAAAATCGGCGAATCCCCCCCCCCAAAAAATCGGAACTTAGGAAGCTAATGTTATGAAATTCAGAGGAGGTATACTAAAGATGGTTTTACCCGGGTATACAAAAATCGGGACCCCTCACACCCTTATGGGGCAAGTTATAACGGTCCCCAGACGTGTAAATGGTGCTATCAGAACTCTGAAATTAGAAAACTTAGATGCTTGGAATGAATTAGCTATCAATGAAAAAGGTTACCCCCTACCCATGGGAGGTCGGAACGTTAACGGGATAATTAAAATAAAGACCTCGGGAATAAAGTGTAAATGGCGCTATCAGAACTCGGAAATTAGCCGCGGTATTGGGCTCAAATTCTTATATGGTGAAGGCCCAGTTAAGTGAAGCTTAAGTTTGGAAACCGAGACCCGTCAAGGCCCCCACTTCCGGTTTTATGCCCTAAGTAAACACACCCACCCCTAACTTCCAGAAGTTGTTTCTCGGCAACCGATGAGCTCAGGGAGCTAAAACTTTGAGGGATTATAGGTAGTGGCAAGATACATCTTAAATTAGAATTTGAACCAAATCCAGCGGTTGGATCGGAAGCTATTAGCACGTGGAAAAACACCCCCGGAAATAGTAATATAATATAAAAAAATGAGCGAGGGCATACCGATTTTATGGCGGCATCAGATACCACAACTCATTACCGAAAAAATACCCCCGGCGAATAAAAACCCTCCGGTGACTTGTTCCGGTTTTAATAGCTTTTTCCCGGAAAAAGTGATCATGGACCTTAGAAATGGTATAACTTGTGAAGTACTAATGGGATATGAAGGAAACTTGGTAGTTAGGACCCCATGGGATTCTGAACCGAAATATGGAAGTTTGTACCCAGTTGACCCCGGGGTGACCTTAAGTTGACCTTTGGACTTTTTGACCCCAAAACTGCATGGAAAGCCCTAAGATTAACACCGGAAAGTGGTGTATTTCCCAGACCAACCCCTGATAATGAGAATGGCTACCTTGCTAAAAATTGGGGGAAAAACTTATATATTGGGAACTAGAGCAGAAACTGATAGAGATATAGCTTTTACATTGCAACCTTGGAGTAGAGGATTTTATTTAAAGTGAACTTGGCAAGCATTGGTCAACTTAACTTGGCGAATGCGCTATTAATAGAATATCAATCAGGGTAAAAGAAAAATAGTCCCAGAGGAAACTGGTAGTATTAGAGGCATAGCATGAGAGTTAAGTTTCCTAAATATAATGAATGGACGGGAAATTTACTTGGCTCTCCGGAGTTGACTTTTTGGTTTGATTTGACTCCTAATAGACGAACTAATTTCTTCTGATAACTAGAAGGTCGAGATTGGAATAGAGTACAAATAGAAAGTTTAGATGCCTGAAATTAGTTAGGTACCCATGAAAAGGGACTCCCCCTACCCTTAGGAGGTCGGAACGTTAACGGGATAACTAAAATAAAGACCTTGGGAGGATCACTGGGTAAACATAGCATGGTTTAGAGGTTAGTTGAACTCGAAAGCTGAAGTTGACAGAGTTCAGGAGTTGGTTGATTAGAATCGTACGACATTTGTTTGCTTGGTCAAATTGTGACAGCTACTGCATACCGGGTATCTAATAAGTGTAAGAAGATTGGTAAAAGAAACCGAAGTTGGCACGTGGCAGAGTTGACAGGAGGAGGGATATAGTCTTAAAACATGTGCGGACGGGTGATTTAGGCAGATGTCAGGACTGATAAGGAAAGGCGTGACTTAACTAAAACTAAGTGTAATTAAGTGTAAAGAGAGATAAGGAATTGGAGGGTACCGGAGAGCCTTTAAGTGTATTTGGTTCTCGTCAGAGAAGAGAACAGTGTTAACTACTATTGAGAGTAGTTGGTTCTCAGTCAGAGAAGAGAGCAATAGATACTGAGAGAGAGTATAGTGGTTCTCCGTTAGTTAGGGAGAACAATTATTGCTAGTTAGTCAAATAATTGGTTCTCGGAGTAAGAGACCAGTAGATAGTTAGTTCTCATCAGAGGTTCTCTAGAGAGAGAGAGAGAATAGTTAGTGTTAGCGGAGTTAGTTGGAAGTTAATTGCAATTAGGCAATTTGGCCAATAAATTGCGGACATTTTCCTTTTGACTTGATTATTAGAAAATATCCTGGCCACTCAGAGCCTTCTGTAATTGGACATATAATCATCTAAATTAATTAATCATTGGAAATTCTTGCGATTGTATTGAGTAGACGAGACAAGACAGCCAAAGAGCAATACACAGAGGGGCAAGAAACATAATGCAATACACAATAGTTGCCACCAAAATAACCCTTTCGGGATTGTAGATAGTAGTGAATCTCGGTCGCCCCACTGAATTCACTGCCCGAGGGACAACTTTGCGGTGTCGTTAGGAAAGAGAGAACGAACCTAGAGAAGAAATCCCCTAAATCTGCATTGGCGCTCCTGGGTGGGCTAATTCCGGATTGCAGTTGCAAACTGTGTAATGCTAATTGACGACGCGGGTACAATACGATATGGAAGAACAGTGCAGGCAGCTGGAAAGAAAACAGGGCGTATTTGGATTCGGGACAATACGGCCGGATCGTTTTCCTTCTAGTACCTATCAGAACTGGGCAGACTGGAGAAAGCAGTTCACTTGGGTCGCAAATGCCAACCGCTGGGAAGACGAGCAGGCTAGTATGGTCCTGCCAACCTGTTTGTCGAGCTGGGCGTTGGACGAGTTTACAAGCATGCCAGCCCACTTTCGAGATGAGATCGAGGGCTATGACGAGCCAGCGTTGGCTAGGATGCTCGCCGAGCTGGATGACAGGATGATGCCGTTTCAGACGCACGCAGGCGCCCGAGCGGAGTTCGAAAGTCTGATGCAAAGCAAAAAGGAGGGTCTTAGGGAGTTCTCCAGACGCGTTCGGTCCCATAAGGATATAGACAATGTGGACATCGGAGCCCGAGCTACAGATGAAATGAACCGTTGATGCGGAGCTCCAAGACCAGCTCTTGCGGGAAGATTTGGGGAGCCTCGCTCAGGCCGTTTCTCGGGCCCAAACCCTGGAGCTAGTCAACAAGACGTCACGGGCCAGGAACAGAAAGAGCCTGCATTTCGCGAGAGTGGCCGAGAATGTACCAGAGCAGGGGCAGAGGCGAGTCGCGGTGCTGGTGGAGAGAGCAGTCGGCTGCCACATGTGGGGGCCAATTCGGAACGACAGCAGGTGGGCGCCGACCCCCGAATCAACCAATTGGTGAGTGTCCAGAGTGATCTTCTGACACAGTTGCAGACGTCTATGATGGGTAGGTTTGTCAATTCTATTATTCCTGCCCCCCACCCGGAGAATCTATCCCGCCCTGACCAAACCCAACGAATCCGGCAGCTCTTTGATCCTTACCCCGGCGAGGACCGTCGGAGTTACCAGAACAGTGAAGTCGGACGCTATGGGGGAAGAGCCAGGTGCCTCGCGGCAACTGCTATGCATGTGGCCAGCCAGGACACTTTGCGAAGGAATGCCCCCAGAAAGGCTTTGGTTCATTTAAACTACCGAGGGCCGGGGCAATGGAAGAGTTACAAGGAATTTTTTTCCATGCCGAATTACAGAGACTACAGGCACCGAGGCGAGAAAATTTGACGTACGGTTCGTGTAGAGGGAGCCAGAGCGAGTGGCCGAAACGAGATGCAGTTAAAGACAGTAATACACTGTGGGAACAGGAACAAGTTCTGTGGATTTTGGAACAAATACCTTGGGCTCAGAGGTCTCTGCCGGGCGAGAAACGAAAAAGTTACCTCAGGCACGTGTCGAGCGAGTGGGAATTAGCCATGATATCAACGGACTGCGTGGAGTAGTCATAGATTCTTGCATAGGGAGAACCCAAGCCGAGGCCTTGCTAGATACGAGGGCCACGACTGACCTCATTCGTACAGATGTAGCTCGAGGTCTCTTAGAAAAACTTGAAAAATTAAACCCCACTCAATTTGATACAAAAATGTAGCTTGAATAATCAGTTCCAATCAATTCTGAACCGTTATAAATCCATATTTTAGCTACTTTTTTGGTTTCAATTTCATACCCATTTACTTAACAAAAAATCGATTCAAGTCAATTTTCCTCCGCTTTTTGCAGAATCTTTTTGTACAGATTAAATACAGATTATATTCAGAAGTACTGTACTGTCCTACACCAGAACAATGAGAAACAAAAGAATAACGTCAAACTAAAAGAATAACCCAACAAAAACAAACATGAAACTTTTGTGTTGATCGTTGGTTTGAAAAATATTACTATAATTATTCTGTAAATTTCTGCATTTAAATGATTTGTTCTAAATTGAGTTTTTCAGTTATTTTTGCATTTGCTGTACAAGTTGCACCCAGAACGATGAAACTGAAAACGACATTTGAATAAGTTTCGCATAATTTTATCTCTCATCATGGCTGAAACACTTAAGTTTGCAAAACTCAGAAGTGATTCCCTTAAACTCAATAGTTTGCGACAATTGTAGCTCAATTAGTGGCTTTTGCTCTCTGTAGTTCAGATGGCAACAAAATCAATAGTAAATAAAATGATTTTTTTTCATTGGATTACCTAGCTCCTGAAAACCCATTAAAATCAAATTTTTAGGCATTACTATCAAATTTTCTCTTCCTTAAAACTCGTTATATCCAAACTAAATCAATTCACTTATCTAAATGGGCTACTGTTGACGTAATTGAACAAATTAGGTTGTAAGCAAACAGTTGTTTTACAACTTGGTTGCGCTCAAATCGAAGAAAGACTTGCTGATATGATAACAAGTGATCCAAGATTCGGCTAAGAATTTTCGTCTAGTTATATGCTTTGATTCTGCTGTTTGTTTTACTGTCCCTTAAAAAAGACAATCAAGTTCACTGAATGAATTAGACCCGTCATTCACATCACTTTTTGTACACTAATTTATCTGCATAAACTTCTAATTGATTTCCTCTTCAAGTTTGGCTCTTTTTTTAATGGACCTTTTAGTGTCAATTAACTGAAAACCTTAGTGTTATTTTTGAGTCTTTCTATTTTTATAAAACTCAACCCAAAATGTTCACTTCTCCAGAAGAAAAGTTTGGCGCAGCTCACTCAGACTGCAACAAACTTGGGCACACTCTGGAGTGATGGAACAAAAAATTTTGGTTCAAGTTGTGTCAATAAATCACTGATGTGTTATTTCATGTTTTTTTTTGGTTCTCTGCAACTATTCACAACAATGAATGAAACTTTGATTTTACTGCAAACTTGATTGAAGTGTGCAAAATCATTTGCTTGAATTAAAATGAAGATTTTCTTCTTCCAGAATAGTGCTGTATTTGTTGCTGATAAGATAACTATACTAGAGCGTAGAACGTCAGTCAACCAGACATATCGACAACACTTGATTTCGAAACAAATAGCGCTAAAATAAATTTAAAAACTTAAATGAGTTTGTCCAAATTTTGGCTATTTATTTGCAGATATTTTTATATATTTTTTTGAAAATGTGTCAGTTGGGGTACAGGGCAAAAACAACAGATAAAAACTGAAAAAGTGACAGAGTTTTGTCGAAATACCGTAATGAGTATTTCTGCAACAAATTATGGTCCAGCAAAATTTCAAAACATGGCTATATTGAAACTGGTGAAAAAGTTGAGGCTGGTGCAAGAGACTGTAAGCTCTGGCCGTTCAAATCAGAGAGTTTTATAATATACGAAAAAAGAGTTGCTCTCCACATATTCCTTTTTCTGGGGTTTATCAAGATCCTTCAAACCTAGAAACAAATTAGAAAAATGGGTAGCGTCACAAACAGAGTTGTACCCAATATGAGCAACTCTATGAGGTAAACCCAAGATCGGAATCAACTCATCTGATGCGACCAAAGAGTCTCGAAAAAGACCTTAGAAAACTAAATTAGCCGACAGCACATTCAAATAAAAGATTTAGTTTTCGGAGACGATTCACTTAACCCCCACCTCTAGTTTGAACAGGGAAAAACCAATTTAAAAACTGATCAGCTTGAAAAATTGCCCAACAGTATAAGTAATTAGAACACGATATAAAACAAGTTTTAGCTCAAAATCAGTTTCGTGTTTTCAAATTTTACAGAAAAAAAAAGAAAAAACTCATTATCAGCGCAAAAACTGTTTCCATTGACTTATCATAAACCCGAAATTATCCAACTCTTTTCAATTCTTTTCCTAATCTTAATACATTTTAAACTCTATGTCAAGAGCTATAACGTATCTTAATACATGAGGTCAGCCATGCACCCATGCCCCCTCCCCCATCAGCTCAGCTCCAACATCTATTTCTTACGCAATAGAACCTGCCTACTTTTTGCGAAATCTCGCCTTTATGGATTCAGGAACAGGTTGCTGGTTGCGGATTCCGCGACAAAACAATATTCCGACAAACTTTACGTTACACGTGTTTGTGTGCCGAATCCTTGGAATTTTTGTAATTTGAGTTCGCTTAGTTTTTGGAACAAATTTAGAAATTTAACATCAAGTTCGGCAGTATTTTGAATGATAGAAGAATATCAACACTGATTGCTGATTTGTTTCCACTCTTTTTCAATTATGAGAGATTTTGGTCATGGAGGAATAACCATGGTTAATTAGGTGTTTAATTGGTTAGCAATTTTTGAATAAGTTTTTGAAATTCGTGTTTATTCAGTTTTTTATCCAAATTTTTGCGGTTTTTTCAACTAATCTTCTTTTTTTTAACCTGAGTAAAAACGAAATTTAAATGGTTTTATATTCATAAATAATTTTTCAAAAAGTCTTCTTTCAAAATGGTGATCGCTCTAATCATTTTCGCAATCTATTGTTTTCTTGCTTTTCTGAGTTTACATAAGGGGTTTTTTTGTAAGTGGCATGTTTTTTCAGTTATATGACATTTTGCTCATTTTTGAAAAATGTTTATAAAAACATCTTTCTTGTGTCTATTTATTTTGTGTGACTTAAGGTTCACTGAAACGATAATGATTTTCCCGCTAAAAAAAAATCTTTTTTTCTCAAGTGTTTAGCTTTTATCTTTTGGATGTTAGCTTGATTGTTTTTAGAGGTACTTAAATTTTTCGAAATAGGCCAGGTTGGTTGGTACCTAACAGTGAATTGGTTCTTTTTTTGTTAGAGATTTTTCTTAGAGATTAAGCATTATTTTAAAATTTTTTGACCAATCCTTTTTTAGGGTGAGTGATTTGTGTTTGTAGGCTTGGAGAAAAGTCAATCTATCTACAAAGTTCAGTTAACTTTAGAACACAAGTCTAGTTACATAAACACAGCCTCTCAGTACACCTGAACTTCTCTTGAAGATGTCCAGGATTTTGTTTATCGTGTTTTTTATGGGTGTTGCAACACGTTTGAGGGAAGAAGTTAGATTTGGCAACAGCCCTAAAAGAGTCTCTGCAGTCATTTCTCTCAATTTTTTCCATTCTAACCCTGTCTTAATTGGTCGATACAGTGTTATAAGTATTCTTCAGCAATAGTTAAGCATAGCGAGTCTGTGTACATCTCCTACGTGCTCAATTGTTGATTTCAACAACCCCATCTCATACAAGTCTCTTTCAACCGTAATAAAGCTTGTGAACCAAGGTTCCTTGATTGCCCTGTGAGTTTTTTCGTCCATCAAATATTTTGTGTTTTTATGATTCGATCTATCACTGATCTGATATCCACTGGATGAATAACTTAGACTTGATAGTTTCTGGTACATCTTCTTGCAGAGGGTTTTCGTTTCTTTCTCTTTTAGCATCAATCACTGACTGGACGAAATTGAAACGGTAACTTTTGGTGCACACCAAAAAAAAAGATCCATATAAAGTCCAAGACAGAATTTATAACAGATAAGTTTTCTAGCTTGAAACTAGATAACATCAGTTTTCGAGGACGCTTTAAAAATTCGTTCTCAACTAAAAAAACTTTTCAAGTAGTCTCAAAAACTACTTCCTCGAATTTTGGTAATTTTTTGAAAATTGGGGGAAAATGGCAAATTCTGATTTACGTTAATCTGGAACAACTACATTATGCCAAAAGAGAATCTGTATACAGAGGTTTTTTGTAGATGTAGAAAAAAGTATTGAAACAAGATTTCTGCTCTTGTCATTGGATTGAGAAAACCCCACCACTAACCCACCCAACAGTTTTCATAAGGAGGAGGGACAAGCTTCTTCCCAGGAACAGAAACAATAATAATATCCCATTGCTTGTTTTACAATATCCGTCACGTTCAAACAGTCAGTTATTTTCTGTTTAACAGATAAAAAAAGCTCTCAATTTTATATTCTGGTCTTGTTTTCCGTCAAAAAGACATAAACGTAGTCTCAAAGTTGTGAGTTCTGTTATCTCTAGCTCTGCATAATGTTGTCAAATTTATGCACTTTGACCCTCTTGCTGTTATAATTGAGAAGGAGCAGATCTGGCTTCCATCAGGGAATGAAGGAATAAACATCGGCCATGGCTTCTAAATTTTCTCACAAATCTCTATATCAATGAGTCTCATAATAAATAATTTATAAAATTTTGCATTTTTGTGGGCATATTTTTGCTAGATTTGAAAGCTTCTATCCAAATTTTAACGTATCGGTTTTTTTGCTTTTCTTTGAGTTTTGGGACGACGTCTTTGTTGTTGCACGAATGGGAAAAGTCTTCGAAAACATCATTACATTTTTCTCTTTTCTCTTGTAAGTAATTGTTTTGTTCCCTACGAGATGTGATTTGAAGCTTTTCGAGGATTTGTTGCTCATCAAATCCATTTTTTTATAGTTGATAGTTTGTAGAGTCTCTGTCTATTGGATTGTTGTATCTAAGTTTTCGGAAAAAGCCTCATTTAGAGACAATTTTGGGAAATCAAGCTTGTCCGTGTTGTCAATTCACACATAAGTGACGCATTCTTTCGTTTCGCTAGCTTGAGAAGTTTTGAGAAATGAGTTCAGAGTAGTTGCTCCACCGAAAAGTAGCATGTCGAGAAGTTCTATATCTCCAAATTTGAAAGATATAAAAAGGTTTGCATTTTTTGATGACTGATGTTATTTCTTTATTGTCACTCGAATGAGGCCTACGTTTGGACTTCATCAAATTCAAATGAAATCTACCGCTGGTGAATCCAAAAATAAGTCCAGAGTTTTAACATTTCTTTCCAGATGTTGTTTCAAATCAATTATTGATTTTTTCGAAATTACAGAAACTGGGTTGACAAATCAGCTCCTTCTGAGTCTTCATCGCTTTCATCTTAGTACTCAAACTTGTAAATCGTATCGTTCGTGCCTGGCTCGTTCAATTGATCAAATATGTTTTTCATTCGTTCATTGACAGCGATTTCAAGATGTCGAATTTTCTCCAGCTTATTTTTCTCATCCAAAATTTGAGATTCAAAAAAATTGAACAATCAGGTTCTGTGGAGCCTCATTGAACAGAAAGATGGATTCATTAATCAGATTTGGAACATGTTTCCCTATCCAAGTCGTAGTTTATGTCTCTTGTAGTTCTTCTGTAAGAGCAAAAAAGGAATCAAAATTGAATATAGCTACGTTGTTGAAGATATTTTCATCTTCATTACCTGAAAGATTGAAGTTTTAAGCTCATCAGTTGGACTAGATTCGGATAGGTGTGACTTGTTTGAATAATTTTTATTCCAGCGAGTGTTTATATTTGCTGTGGAAATCGGAAAAAAACTACAATACTTATCATGGTAATTATACTAACTATCATATTATGTAAAGTAGGAGGAAACATTCTCAATCGAATTTTGAATACTTTGCTTTTTTCCTTTACTGAACACCTCGAAAGGTACTAGCTGTTCGCTTTTACAAAAAACACAGAGATAACATGGTGGTCATTATGAATTGAAGTATTTGTGATAAAATAGAATGAACTAAAAAAAGCATTTTTCTTCTGAACTTCTTTCTGTGATCTCATATGTCATCATTTCTTATTTTCAGTTTTCAGATCTAATCTAATAAGTTAACATACATAATTTTCAAAACTTTTTCATAACTTACACATCTTCTAGTTTTACTCGCTTTCTAAGCCTCAGCAGTAGGAGCAAAAAATGCCTTGAGCGAAGTTCTTGGCTTAGGGCAAGTGGATGGATGCGCTATATTGATGCGCTTGATCGGTGGTATGAATTTGGAAAAATTAAAATTACTCCGAAAAAGAAATTCAAAAGAATTGGACGAAGCCTTTTTTTGACGTCGAAGTTCTAGATTTGATTATGAGACTCAAATCAACGGACGTAAAAAAGTTTCGAGGCGTTCCAAGATTTGACTCCCAATATTCGAATGTCATTCAGTGTATAAAAAGCTGAAAACATCGAACCCCCAATTCAGAATCGAGATAGGGCTTCGATTAATTTCTAAAATTTGCAACGCCAAAAATGCATGTGCGCAAAAAAAGTTGCGGAAGAAAGTTGGCATGGGTTTTTGCTTTAAAAGTTCAGGAAGATACTCTATGCGTTAAAACCTGAATGCCCTTATGAAGAAGAGTTTCTCATCTACTCATTTTCTTGCTGTTTCAGCGCCACGAGACCTCTACAGCACCAATCAGAAGCCACCAGACAGTTTGACACTTCCGGTTCCAGCACGGATTTTTTTTGAGAATGCTCTGTATTAACGTAAGCATATACACTGATAAAATTGAAAATGTCGACGGAAAAAAAGTTATTTTCTACTAGACAAGGGTCCCCTGCATTCAAGAAAAGACATTGTGGCGTGTCACGACGTCATCAACAATTCAATTAGCAGCCAAAAATCAAATAACTATCGACCAGGCAGCCCAAAAGATATTTCAAACTATCTAAAGACGAGAAGTACACGAATCAGGGAGATAGTGTATTGTAGGAGGAAGGGTCTGGCGGACATCGAGGAAGCGCTGAGAGGAATGTAAGCAATCACTCCCGTAACCAAGTATCTCCTATCGAAGAGGAAGGGAAAACACGAGCCAGAGTTGGTGAGAGAGTATTTGGAGCTTGCCCTGGATGTTGAAGTCGCTGGAGTTGAAGCGAATAGTGCCCTGGAATAGTGCCCTGGAAAAATAGTGCCCTGGAGTTGAAGTCGCTCAGGCTGGTAGTGGAGAATCGTTGAAATCTACCAGGGCCGATAGGCAAGACAAGATCAGCCAAAAACAGACCCTAAAAGACAAGGAGGAAGGCACTAGCGAAACGGAAGGAGAGGGATCAAGCGGATGCTACTACTTGTTAGTGTGTTTTTGTTTGTTCTTTGCTTTGTGCCTCATGAGGTTCATTCCTCTTGGCTTGCAAAGTATTGAACTCAACAATTCTCCCGCCACCGTTTTTGCGATGGTTACTAAAGAATATAGTTTCGTGGAAACTAGTGCTAGTTTATCTTAAATGGTATCTTAGTTTAATAATTGTTTTATTAGACTTAAGTTTCTGAGGAAATGCTTACAAATCGATATAATACAGGATTTTTAGCGATTCCGGCTGCCGGAAAACGTTTTTTTATTCGGACAAAGCGGTTCTTTGTTTTCAGCTAAAGCTAATCAAAACTGAAATAAATAAGGATAAAAACGATGAGAAGAACATTAGCGACAAGTTACGGAAAGCGAGAGTGGTAGTGCAGCGGGGGATGTATAAAAAACTTTGCCGTCACTTTTGCACTTCTTTATAAATGTGAACAGAAAGAGTTCAAGCACAGTGCATGAAATCCACAGAGAAAAAACCAAAAAAACTCTCAGAAAGACAAGATAGACCATTAGGCAAAAACGTGATAGGTCAGTAATAGCGCTTTAGAGGGTATTATTTTATCAAGGTGGGTGAACAAGTTTTTATCCCTGGGACCGAAACAACCGGTTCGGGATATATTCAAAGGAATTCTTTTTCTGGCTGATGCGGATATTTTTTTTATCCCAATTGAAAAATCAAAACGTAACAAGGGAGTCGTTGTGTGAGATTGCAGCGGCGGCTGAAGCCAGTGTAAAGCGAATGAAACAGACAGCATCTCAAAAATAACTATCTTTTAACAGTGTCATTTGATAAAGGCATTGGGTTTTGTATCATATAAAAAGACCAATACGAAGACAAACTGCTGGAACTTTTATAGTCAGACGAAATCAAAGCAATGATTTACACTGATGATTCGGTGGTGTTAAAAATTGAGAAAGACATTAACAAAAAGCTTTTGAGTCTGAAAAAAGCAATACTAAAAGTGAACATCTATAAACCAAATTCAGGTCAAGCGGTAATCGAGCGGCTCGTTTGTACGGCTTAGCAAAAGTACACAAGACAGACATACCACCAAGCCCTGTTCTATCTTCAACTTGGCAAGTTCGATGAACCAATGAATTTAAATAGAAAACAATAGGTGGACAACCAATACCCAGAACCTTAGGCTGATAAAACTATTTTGAGGACCCTTGACAGACTCATCGAAGGAAAAGCCTAGAAGAGCCCTGGTAAGGACTTACATCAAGGGAGTATTGATAATCCAGGCACACCACCCATGATGGTGCTGCAGTACCGAGGCAAAAAAAGCCTGATATTTGCGAATGTGGTGCGCGACATAATCAAGGCACCAATTGTTTTCAACACTAGAAAGCTAAAAACCTGCCTACCATCCTTAAAACCTTCTTTTCCGGATGAACTAAAATCAAAAGTATTTACAAAATTTCATGTTGTGGATTTTACTCCCTTTATGTTGACCAATTGGTCCGAAATCTAACCACTAGAATTGACAAACACCGAAAAGAAGACTCACCTGTGGGACAACATCTAAGGCAGTGTAGGAAATGAGGGCACAGGCGCGAGAATGTCATGGGAGGTTATAGACCAAGCTAACACCAACGTCAAGCACTATACATGACTTTGGAAGCACTCTTAATCTGGACGGAGTGATCACGAATAAACACGCGCAATGAGTCCAGGACAAGGGAATTGACCCTAAAGTTGTAGTTGCGAAAACGAATTTTCGGCTGATAAAAAAATAAATAAATTTCGAAATGATTAAATGACATGTTTCAAAATGGAAGAATGAGACAAAATGAAAAATTAAATATAACTTAATTAAAAGATGAAATTGACGAGAAAACTCCGAAAAGTAGGTCTGATAAAATAATCATGATGTAATTTTGGCGCGAATTTCAAATTTGCAAACATCTGATTGGTTGGATTTTTTTTTATTTTTTATATTACGCCAATGTCCTAGATTATTTTCATGATTGATGATCATTATACACAAGTTTGATCTTTTTAAACCTGATGATGCACAAATGTGCGAAAACGTTCGTAATTTAAATTTTAAATACATCTGCACTGATGAACCTGCAGCAAACCTGCAAGGGAATGCAGCATTTTAAAACAGAAAGACTCCCTGGCAATGTAAACTCCCTGGCAATGTTTTCGGCAACATTAAGGGCAAACTGTTTTGGAAAAAATTTTAAATTGGTAATACAATATATATTTATTCGTATTTTGTCGTGTCGAGTAGCGTGTTCTTTTTGAAGAAATATAACCTGTATCGAGTTTAATTTTAAGCACATCACCACTAATCATCTCCCTTTTAAAATTATCAAATCCATATCTAAAAAATTTCAATGATTTTGACTGGAATATGTCATGAAGGGACTCCCACCTCTAACCCCGGTTACTCTGCTACTTTTGACCTGATTACAACTTAAAAACGAATAACATTAGGTAAATTGCGAATTTATTGCGTATTTGATCTGTCAGTTTGTAAGTTTTGCTCTTGGGCCGTTTGTATTTTTAGAACACTCCTGATGACCCCTTAAAAACTAAATAAGCGCAGGCTCGGTTTGCAACCCTGGAAGGGCCGCGGCCGAGGCAGAAGATTAAAAACCTGACAAAATAGAGATTTAATTAATGATGGATATATTTTTCAATCAATATTTTTGAAGCTCAAGGTTACACCGGCCCTAGCACTGAGATTTCTAAATAAGCTCTGTAGGAACTATATCACGTGTACCGAGGGAGGAACCCAGGGTAGGTAGTTTTTGTAAGCAGAGAATCTTTCTCGCAATTCAGGTTGCGAACGCCGCCTGTGTACTCGGCACTCATGATGATAAAACTACTTTCGAAGAAATTATCATTTCTAGAGCCAAAGGAACAAAACCGCAGATGATTATAAGTATCTGGTAGACCCGTAGCCTCATATCAGGTCAATCTATTAGATTTCGTTGAGTTCCGGTTCATTCTGTGCAGGTATTAGTTTGATCAATCTAGTTGGCTAGATTACCAACCATCTGACTCTTTTCTTCTATCCACGTTATCTTTTACTCTTCCATATCTAGAAAACTTCTAGGATTTCGACTGGATAATATGATGAAGGGACTTCAGACACAAACCTCGGTTACCATGATGTTTTTGAGCTTCTGATTACTAGAAAAAAGAGAACGGTCCCCTACTACTACTACTACTACTACTACTACTACTACTACTACTACTATACTACTACTACTACTACTACTACTACTACTACTACTACTACTGAAAGAATTAATTCCCTTTAACATATACAAAGGCATCATACAGATTGTTGAAAGGCTATTCACTTGGTGTATTAAATTAATAAAGTGACACGGCGAGCAACAAATTACTCAGCACGTAATCAAGTATTAAGTACAAAATCAAGGGGTGCTAAGAACGGCAATTGATGGAATTACAGGCCAAAAACATAGTACAGGAGTTATTTAAACCAAATGAGTTAACCCTCGCTTGCAGATAGTTTTTGAGTGACTTCTTAAACGCATCAGGAGATGCAAAATTTTCTGCAGTATCGTTTGAATTAGCATGTAAATATATCAGCATATGCGATAGAAGAAGAACTGCTCCGTGAAGAAGAGACAACCATTCTTGGTTGTTGTCAGTCTAGGGTAGGCAGTGTTACGAAGAATTTTGGTGGAGAAGGTGAAATTATTAAACTTGTAAATGTCGAAACCAAATTTCTCATTAAGCACTCTATTGAAGAAAACCAAGTCGTATAATGCAACGGAGAAGGATATTGGCAGGGAATTGGTCACCTTCAATTGCTCAGTGTAGTCACTGAGACCCGTCACCCGTTTTAGTTATTTTTTATTAAAAAGTTCATGTTTACGCGTGTAAAGTACGGAAGGAAACCAGATTTGAATGCCGTAGAGAAGGACACTTCTTATTGTTATAGTTATTAGCCTAATTGTTGTGATAAACTTATTAAATAGTTTTCGATTAAAACGATGAAGCACGAAGAACAGCAAAGATGAAGCCGGGAACAGAAACAGGCGCACAATGTGGCAATTTTGGGTGTAAGTAGGGTGGCCTTGTCAGAACGAGAGGTGTTCAGTGTGATCGTTGCTTTACTTGGTTTCATTATTCCTGTCAAAAGACATCTGAGAAAGCAATATTGAAACTTGGAGACAAAACATTTTTCTGTGAACCTTGCGAAGTCCTCTCATACGACGCCGAAGAGTAGCCGAACCTGTTAGTACCCGATCGTTATTGTACCCGAAGTGTAGGCGCCCTGACCAAGCCTGGGGCAAGCTTTCGGGCGTTGAGTTTGAAACTTCCTTTAATAATGCGGATGAACATGTAGTTCACTGGAAGAAAAACTTGTTCAAATTACCCTCTGGTGTGCATGGCAAGAGGTTTAATACTGAACTCAACAAACTTATCATATCAACGATTGGAATCTTAATATGTCACTGGAATTTTTTTCTATTAAAGCTGCAATAGCGTTGCCCCCGTTACTTCTGTAGAAACCATCGAAAAGTTCGAAAACGCGTGAGCATGATGCTGCTCTTGAAAGGCGCTTAACGTTGTAGCAGGATGGTATAATTACTGAAAAATTTGATGAAGCTATCGCTATCTAATCGCACAAACCGAAGCAACGCAATAGTCCTTCTTTAGCACAAACACAGAAAGCGTTTGCCAAGTTTCATGGAAGGCAAAATCACGCAAGCTTTAAGACTCCTTGAAGACAGATCGGAGGACGGCTTAGTCGAACCAACCTCTGAGGTCATGAAAATCCTGAATGACAAGCACCCTAAAGCTGCATCTGTCAATTGGAGTGGTGTTCTAAGAGGACTGCTTGCAAAAGTTTATGATGTGATTTTCGACTCCATTTCTAGTGAAGATGTTCGAACAGCTGCTCAACATACACATGGTGGAGCAGGACCCTCCGGCCTGGACGCTCTGGGTATGCGGCGCAGTCTTTGTTCCAAAGAGTTTCGGCCAGCCTCAAATTATCTTTGCTAAGCTCTTGCCCTGATGTCCCACAAACTCTGCAAGACACATACGGATACGTCATCCGTTGAGTCTCTTCTTGCCAGTCGCCTTGTTGCTCTCACGATAAATGTCCTGGTGTCCGCCCAATCGGCATTGGGAAAGTTATGCTCCGCATCATTGGTAAGACAGTTTGCAGGAAGTTTAAAACTGAAATGGAGCAGTCATCTGGCCCCCTACAACTCGCTGCTGGTCATATGAGTGGTATTGATGCCGCTACTCATTCTATGAGAAACTTCTTCAACGATTCTGACAGTGACGGAGTTCTTCTGGTAGACGCAGAAAATGCCTTTAACCTCCTTAACATTAGAGTAGCTCTACATAACATCCAGTACAGCTGCCCCCTTGTGTCAACATTTGTCCACAATCTTTACCGCCATGCGAACAGGCTTTTCATCTTTGGTGAAGAATTGTCCGGTGAAGAGGGAACGACTCAGGGAGACCCGTCTGGCATGGTTTTCCGTTTGCCTCTCTATTACTCTGCTTATCTACTATGTTCCTGTGGACAGTGGTAAGCATATCTGGTATGCGGATGACGCTGGAGGTGCTGGAAAACTGAGGCAACTAAGACATTGGTGGGACTTTCTTTCTCAGATGGGACCGAGCTTTTGTTACTACCCGAATGCAGAGAAGACCCTCTTAGTTGTCAAACTTGAACAGCTGAATGAAGCGAAACTTGTCTTTGAAGAAACTGGTGTAGTCATCACTGTTGAAGGTGCTAAGTATTTAGGCACACCACTTGGGAGCAAAAAGTATGAGAATCAGTTCTTGACCAACCGCGGTGACAAAATTGGGAAACAACTTTAGAAACTGTCAGGAATTGCGTCAATACACTCGCAAGCAGCCTATGCTGGTTTCACTTTTGGATTCCGGAACAAGTGGAACTTTCTTGCCCGTACCGTGGACACTTTCAGTGATCATGTGCACTGCCTAGATGAAACAATTGAGAATCAATTCATCTCTGCTCTGTTGGGGCACCTGTGTAATACCAATTTTCATGACATATTGAGGCTCCCATGCCGTCTGGTCGGACTTGACATTCAGAACCCCGTGATGTCTTCCCCCGGTGAGCTAACGAGCTCTGTTATTCTGGCTACCCCTTTGATGATTATCATAAATGAACAGCAGTTATCGTTAACGGTGACACACGTCATGAGCAGGCGAAACAGAAGTATGTTCTTATGAAAAAGAAACGAGAATGTTCAGAAGAACTTCTTCAGAACATTTTGTCGGTTTCCACTAGTTCTGAAAAACCAATGTGGAGTTAACAGCCGAGAAAGGAGCTTCCATTGGCTGAATACCCTTCCGATTGAAGAAAAGGGATACGCACTCCGTAAAGGCGTCTCAAGAGCCTGCTGACCAATTGCGTTTGTGTTCAGTCCTAAAATGTAGAGCACGCCATGATTTGTAAAACCGGAGATTTGTTGCGCAGCGACATGACGGGATTTGAAATTTTTTCGCCCATACCCTAGATTTTTTTTGCCGAGGAGTTGGCATTGAGCCTCATTTGCAGCCTCTCAGCGGTGAATATCTCCAACCGAGTACTGCAAACTCATCTGACAAAGCGCGTCTCGACATCGTCTGCGACAATTTTTGGGCATGAAGCGTTAAGACTTATTTAGACGTTCGTGTATTTCATCCCAACGCACCAAGTTATATTGGAAAATCAGTCAAATCGTTATATACTAACCATGAGAATGAAAAGAGGAGGGCATATAATTGCAGAATTAATAACGTTGAACGTAGAACATTCACGCCCCTTGTGTTTTCAACGACTGGTGGCATGGGAAAAGAAGCCCCAAAATTCATGGAAAAGATCACTCAGAAGATATCCGACAAGAGTAATACGCCCTATCCCGATGCCATTAGTGAAATCCGGCTGGAGAGGTCTTTCTCGCTCCTACAATCAGCTATCACAGGGTTGAGGGGAACCCGGAAGTGGAGAACCGACCACAGTCAAGATTTAAACTTCCATCACTTTGATGTTGTATTTTTTTTCATTTGTGAATTTACTTTGTAATTTGAAGGACACTTCTTATGCAAAGTTGATAATATTTAAACTTGGTCCATAATGCGACGCTGTATGGAATATAACGTTTGATAAAATGAAAAGTTTTTTTTCCGCAATAAGCTTGAATTTAAGATGGTTGTCCCATTTTAGTTTTTGAGAATTTGTGACCCCGAGATCTTGGTTAGATGATATCGAAGGAATAGAGATATCTTTAAGACCGAGCGAGGTTTCCGACTCAAAAGAATCAAACCAAATAACTTTAATAACTGTAATAATACAATTACAGGCCAAAAACATAGTACAGGAGTTGTTTAAATCAAATGAGTTTACCCTCGCTTGCAAATAGTTTAGTTAAGGAGGATATATCAGGGAATTCAATACCAATACCAAAATACCAATACCAGGGCCTCAATACCAATACCAATGCCAAACTGAATCATCAATACCAATTGTAACATTTGCCCGGAAGTACATATCGACGGAAAATAAAGCTAGGTTCTAAGACGACTGGCCAACGTCTAAGCAGAGCTCTACATGCTTTTCACCGTCTCTACCAAAGCCAGTTCTTTTGGTGGTCTTTCTAACATCGGGTCGACAAAAACGTTACTGCTTCCGGCTTCGGTCAAAACACTCAGATTAACTTAAATACAAGCAAAAATTGTGAGCTCATGGCTGGGTCTCCGTATCCCCAGACCACGAGGTCACTCCTAAAATCAGGGCTACTACTATTTATGATATAATGATTGTTTTTCTTCAGTAGATAAAAATCATCATCTCCATCGAAGATGGATCAACCCTTCCACCCTACTCCTAGCTTCTCATCCTTGAAAAATGAATTCAAATGTTAATTAAATTCAATTCAGGACATAATAGGGAAGATAAAAGTTTGTATATAATGATATGAGTTCCAGTACCGAGACCCCTCCGGATTCTTGCATCCGGGGAAATAAGATCCCTTTTTTTCCTTTCAGAAGGCTGCCTTCTACCCTTCACCGTTGTTTGCAACGGCCTTGCAACTATTGTAGCGGCACAATCGTTGCAACTCGGAGCGGTCTCTGCTACTTCTGCTTTTCTCCGATTCTGGTTCTCAATTTTCTCGTTGTTGTCGTCGTCGCAACTATCGTTGTTGTGTTTTTATTCAAGTTTTTTTTTCAAAATGGCCGTTTTTGACGTTTCTCAGAATTATTACGTCATCATTTCGAATTTTTAAAAATTAGAAATTTCCGAATCCTTCAGCCTTCACGATTTGTCTAATCGTCTGAATAACGCTCTTAATCCCTCAAAACTGCCAATTCGGAAGGCCCGCTGCTAAAACTCGAAACTGGATTTTCGTCCATTCTGGTCGAATATCACATACTCCCCGGACAAACCGGTCAATGAAACCATTGAATCTCGCAATATCGTAAAATTGGTACAGTGTCATCGAACAGAATTTACCAAATGCACGAAATTACTTTTATCCGCGTCATATCGACTCACTGCAGAATATAAATGGCATCATACTACATTGCTATAGCCTTCTAAATTTATTCACTAATCTGCACTTTGAGGATATGACTTAGGATAAAACATTTTTTCTGACTTCCAACGTCATTGCCCGGACTTAAATTTTTTTTCTCCTAGGTTTTAAAAGGTGTTAGTTCGCAGGACAGTCCTGCCAACCAACAAGCTAAAATCTTCCTACTATGCTTCTTCGCTTCGGAAATTTTAGTTGTGATTGTCCTGAATATTAAAATTCAGGAACTCTGTGGTTAGAAAGAACAATGAAACAATCTCCCTCTTCAAGAGATTACCCAAGCCTTTCATGTCACCACAAAGTGATCAGTTCTCCTAGTTGATTAAAAACAGTCATGCAGGCTGGAATATTTAAATATACTTTTCGCTCAAGCCTTTCTAAATAAATAGTAAGTGTTTTTAAAGCCACTAACTAAAATCAAAATGCAAATTTATAAATGCAACAAATTGTTTAATGTTCAAAACTCAACTAAATGTTTCAGTTTTCAATTACAACCCGGTTGCTTAGTTTCTCACTTGAGTTTTCGTCACACACATAAAACAATTCTGAGTTTCAACTTCTTCTCTTTTGTCACTTCTTTGTTTCTTCTTTTTTCGTTGTTTAGAAGTTCTAAAACTTCTAAATTTTTCTAGTTTTTTTTTTCTTTTAGCGTCTTGTCTCTCCGGCCATTCGTCAATGTTTTATCTCCTCCTCCTGTGACATTGACTCTGCGTTTTCAGTTTCTGTGTCTTGCAACACATCGTTAGCTATTCTGACGCTGTTGGAAGCAGTCCTCCAACACTTCTGCTCTTCTACCCTCTGTTTACAACAAGGTAGGGGATCCACATTAGATTCTCTGTTCCGGCAGAAGCTGTTGTGGAGACACAAAGTCACGTTTTCTCCAAATCTTCCTTCAACATCTCTTCTTTTTCTTTTCCACTACGTTCACTTGTCCTGGAAATTCTCTTCACAGCGGTGGTCACTGCATTCCGATGAGTCACGAGAGCTCGCTTGAAAGCTCCTGCCACAATGTCCAGCTGATACCCACTATACACTCTGTCGTGCTTCGACATATGCTTTTTGGCATATTCGTACAACCATGCAGTCATGTTGGCTCTAAACCATGGCATCAGTCGTCTTCTTGTCCATATCTTTTTTTACTTCCATCGGAATGTTCAGAATCTTGCACGTTGTCTCAAAAAGAACTAAATCTTTTAGACAATCCAATTTCTGCAATTGTTCCCGCGTTGGTGCCTCCTGTCTATTGTTCTCCCTGACATGAGCTTCCAGCCATCGTATCGCCATCATAACTCCCAGTATCAGTATTGTTATGGGCCGTGATGAGTCTGGTAAACACATGGAGAGCAGCTCTCCAGAGTCCCAGATCAACAGCAGATTACTACGCCCGGGATACCACCATGTTTGCAGCAAGCAGTGGCAGGGAAACTCTTCATGTGTCAACATGATGCTCCTCCAATTACGCTTTCCCGAAGCTTCCAGTAATGGTTCCACTTCCATCATCACTCGGTGGACTTCATCATTCTCGTCTACTGTATTGTAATCTGTAACGGTTGATCCTCTCTGTTTCTGTCTCACAAAGTCACTGAAGTTCCCACTCACGTATCCCATGAACTTCCTTCCCAGTATTGATTCCAACTCCTCCTTTGTTCTCTCTGGAACTGCTGAGAACGTTTTACACAGTAAATCGTAAGATTTTTCCGACATTCTCGTTAGTCTCACACACTTTGGCACTGAGAAGGCTTGATCCACGATCGTTCTCGTACTCTTTACATCCACAGCTACAAAATGCACCGGGTATCTGCTCTTGCACATTGGAGCTAATGTCGATCCCATCAAACATCGTGCTCCTGATGGTCTACGATAAGTTTCACTGTGTCGGATGTTCATTTCCGTCTCGATCGCTTCCCTCCATTTTCCTATGTATTTTTGCTCAGTTTGCAAAACTCCTGGGAACACTTCTACACTGATGGCTGTGACCATCTCATGTTTCTGTTCTAGATTCAATAGCGACTCTAAAGAACCAAACATGCTGTAGAATCCTAGTGCAGTCACTAGATTCACCTCGGTTCCTCCATGGCAATCTGCGATTAGTTCCGTTTCCGTCCTTGCTTTCATCACAACGTTCCCAAACAATATCGTCAACTGCTTGTGTTGTAAAGTACGGAAGGAAACCAGAGTTGAATGCCGTAGAGAAGGACACTTCTTATTGTTATAGTTATTAGCCGAATTGTTGTGATAAACTTATTAAATAATTTTCGATTAAAACAATAAAACACGAAGAACAGCGAAGATGAAGCCGGGAACAGAAACCGGCGCACAATGTGGCAATTTTGGGTTTAAGTAGGGTGGCCTTGTCAGAACGAGAGGTGTTCAGTGTGATCGTTGCTTTACTTGGTTTCATTATTCCTGTGCAAAGACATCTGAGAAAGCAGTATTGAAACTTGGAGACAAAACTTTTTTGTGTGAAACTTGCGACGTCCTCTCAAACGACGCCGAAGAGTAGCCGAACCTGTTAGTACCCGATCGTTATAAGTGTAGGCGCCCTGAACAAGCCTGGGGCAAGCTTTCGGGCGTTGAGTTTGAAACTTTCTTTAATAATGCAGATGAACATGTAGTGCACTGGAAGAAAAACTTGTTCAAATTACCCTCTGGTGTGCATGGCAAGAGGTTTGTTACTGAACTCAACAAACTTATCAACGATTGGAATCTTAATATATCACTGGAATCTTTCTCTATTAAAGCTGCAATAGCGTTGCCCCCGTTACTTCTGCAGAAACCATCGAAAAGTTCGAAAACGCGTGAGCATGATGCTGCTCTTGAAAGGCGCTTAACGTTGTGGCAGGATGGTATAATTACTGAAAAATTGGATGAAGCTATCGCTATCTAATCGCAAAAACCGAAGCAACGCAATAGTCCTTCTTTAGCATAAGACTCTTTGAAGACAGATCGGAGGACGGCGTACTCGAACCAACCTCTGAGACCATGAAAATCCTGAATGACAAGCACCCTAAAGCTGCATCTGTCAATTGGAGTGGTGTTCTAAGAGGACTGCTTGCAAAAGTTTATGATGTGATTTTCGACTCCATTTCTAGTGAAGATGTTCGAACAGCTGCTCAACATACACATGGTGGAGCAGGACCCTCGGGCCTGGACGCTCTGGGTATGCGGCGTAGTCTTTGTTCCAAAGAGTTTCGGCCAGCCTCAAATTATCTTTGCTAAGCTCTTGCCCTGATGTCCCACAAACTCTGCAAGACATATACGGATACGTCATCCGTTGAGTCTCTTCTTGCCAGTCGCCTTGTTGCTCTCACGATAAATGTCCTGGTGTCCGCCCAATCGGCATTGGGAAAGTTATGCTCCGCATCATTGGTAAGACAGTTTGCAGGAAGTTTAAAACTGAAATGGAGCAGTCATCTGGCCCCCTACAACTCGCTGCTGGTCATATGAGTGGTATTGATGCCGCTACTCATTCTATGAGAAACTTCTTCAACGATTCTGACAGTGACGGAGTTCTTCTGGTAGACGCAGAAAATGCCTTTAACCTCCTTAACATTAGAGTAGCTCTACATAACATCCAGTACAGCTGCCCCCTTGTGTCAACATTTGTCCATAATCTTTACCGCCATGCGAACAGGCTTTTCAGCTTTGGTGAAGAATTGTCCGGTGAAGAGGGAACGACACAGGGAGACCCGTCTGGCATGGTTTTCCGTTTGCCTCTCTATTACTCTGCTTGTCTACTATGTTCCTGTGAACAGTGGTAAGCTGCGGATGACGCTGGAGGTGCTGGAAAACTGAGGCAACTAAGACATTGGTGGGACTTTCTTTCTCAGATGGGACCGAGCTTTTGTTACTACCCGAATGCAGAGAAGACCCTCTTAGTTGTCAAACCTGAACAGCTGAATGAAGCGAAACTTGTCTTTGAAGAAACTGGTGTAGTCATCACTGTTAAAGGTGCTAAGTATTTAGGCACACCACTTGGGAGCAAAAAGTATGAGAATCAGTTCTTGACCAACCGCGGTGACAAAATTGGGAAACAACTTGAGAAACTGTCAGGAATTGCGTCAATACACTCGCAAGCAGCCTATGCTGGTTTCACTTTTGGATTCCGGAACAAGTGGAACTTTCTTGCCCGTACCGTGGACACTTTCAGTGATCATGTGCACTGCCTAGATGAAACAATCGAGAATCAATTCATCCCTGCTCTGTTGGGGCACCCGTGTAATACCAATCTTCATGACACATTGAGGCTTCCATGCCGTCTGGTCGGACTTGACATTCAGAACCCCGTGATGTCTTCCCCCGGTGAGCTAACGAGCTCTGTTATTCTGGCTACCCCTTTGATTATTCTCATAAATGAACAGCAGTTATCGTTAACGGTGACACACATCATGAGCAGGCGAAACAGAAGTATGTTCTTATGAAAAAGAAACGAGAATGTTCAGAAGAACTTCTTCAGAACATTTTGTCGGTTTCCACTAGTTCTGAAAAACCAATGTGGAGTTAACAGCCGAGAGAGGAGCTTCCATTGGCTGAATACCCTTCCGATTGAAGAAAAGGGATACGCACTCCGTAAAGGCGTCTCAAGAGCCTGCTGACCAATTGCGTTTGTGTTCAGTCCTAAAATGTAGAGCACGCCATGATTTGTAAAACCGGAGATTTGTTGCGCAGCGACATGACGGGATTTGAATTTTTTTCGCCCATACTCTAGATTCTTTTTGCCGAGGAGTTGGCATTGAGCCTCTTTTGCAGCCTCTCAGCGGTGAATATCTCCAACCGAGTACTGCAAACTCATCTGACGAAGCGCGTCTCGACATCGTCTGCGACAATTTTTGGGCATGAAGCGTTAAGACTTATTTAGACGTTCGTGTATTTCATCCCAACGCACCAAGTTATATTGGAAAATCAGTCAAATCGGTATATGCTAACCATGAGAATGAAACGAGGAGGGCATATAATTGCAGAATTAATAACGTTGAACGTAGAACATTCACGCCCCTTGTGTTTTCAACGACTGGTGGCATGGGAAAAGAAGCCCCAAAATTCATGGAAAAGCTCACTCAGAAGATATCCGACAAGAGTAATACGCCCTATCCCGATGCCATTAGTGAAATCCGGCTGGAGAGGTCTTTCTCGCTCCTACAATCAGCTATCACAGGGTTGAGGGGAACCCGGAAGTGGAGAACCGACCACAGCCAAGATTTAAACTTCCATCACTGTGATGTTGTATTTTTTTTCTTTTGTGAATTTACTTTGTAATTTTAAGGACACTTCTTATGCAAAAATGATAATATTTAAACTTGGTCCACAATGCGACGCTGTATGGAATAGAACGTTTGATAAAATAAAAAGATTTATTTACCGCAATAAGCTTGAATTTAAGATGGTTGTCCCATTTTAGTTTTTGAGAATTTGTGACCCCAAAATCTTGGTTAGATGATATCGAAGGAATAGAGATATCTTTAAGACCGAGCGAGGTTTCCGACTCAAAAGAATCAAACCAAATAACTTAAATAACTGTAATAATACAATTAGAGGCCAAAAACATAGTACAAGAGTTGTTTAAATCAAATGAGTTAACCCTCGCTTGCAAATAATTTAGTTAAGGAGGATATATCAGGGAATTCAATACCAATACCAAAATACCAAAACCAGGGGCCTCAATACCAATACCAATGCCAAACTGAATCATCAATACCAATTGTAACATTTGCCCGGAAGTACATATCGACGGAAAATAAAGCTAGGTTCTAAGACGACTGGCCAACGTCTAAGCAGAGCTCTACATGCTTTTCACCGTCTCTACCAAAGCCAGTTCTTTTGGTGGTCTTTTTAACATCGGGTCGACAAAAACGTTACTGCTTCCGGCTTCGGTCAAAACACTCAGATTAACTTAAATACGTGCAAAAATTGTGAGCTCATGGCTGGGTCTCCGTATCCCCAGACCACGAGGTCACTCCTAAAATCAGGGCTACTACTATTTATGATATTATGATTGTTTTTGTTCAGTAGATAAAAATCATCATCTCCATCGAAGATGGATCAACCTTTCCCCCAACTCATAGCTTCTCATCCTTGCAAAATGAATTCAGATGTTAATTAAATTCAATTCAGGACATAAGAGGGAAGTTAAAAATTTGTATATAATGATATGAGTTCCAGTCCCGAGACCCCTCCGGATTCTTGCATCCGGGGAAATAAGACCCCTTTTTTTCCTTCCAGAAGGCTGTCTTCTACCCTTCACCGTTGTTTGCAACGGCCTTGCAACTATTGTAGCGGCACAATAGTTGCAACTCGGAGCGGTCTCTGCTACTTCTGCTTTTCTCCGATTCTGATTCTCAATTTTCTCGTTGTTGTCGTCGTCGCAACTATCGTTGTTGTGTTTTTATTCAAGTTTTTTTTTCAAAATGGCCGTTTTTGACGTTTCTCAGAATTATTACGTAATCATTTCGAATTTTTAAGATTTAGGAATTTCCGAATCCTTCAGCCTTTACAATTTGTCTAATCGCCTGAATAACGCTCTCAATCCCTCAAAACTGCCAATTCGGAAGGCCCGCTGCTAAAACTCGAAACTGGATTTTCGTCCATTCTGGTCGAATGTCACATACTCCCCGGACAGCCCGGTCAATGTCCCCATTGAATCTCGCAATATTCGTAAAATTGGTGCAGTGTCATCGAACAGAATTTACCAAATGCACGAAATTACTTTTATCCGCGTCATATAGACTAACTGCAGAATATAAATGGCATCATACTACATTGCTATAGCCTTCTAAATTTATTCACTAATCTGCACTTTGAGGATATGACTTAGGATAAAACATTTTTCCTGACTTCCAACGTTATTGCCCTGACTTAAAATTTTTTTCTCCTAGGTTTTAAAAGGTGTTAGTTCGCAGGACAGTCCTGCCAACCAACAAGCTAAAATCTTGCTACTATGCTTCTTCGCTTCGGAAATTTTAGTTGTGATTGTCCTGAATATTAAAATTCAGGAACTCTGTGGTTAGAAAGAACAATGAAACAATCTCCCTCTTCAAGAGATTACCCAAGCCTTTCATGTCACCACAAAGTGATCAGTTCTCCTAGTTGATTAAAAACAGTCATGCAGGCTGGAATATTTAAATATACTTTTCGCTCAAGCCTTTCTAAATAAATAGTAAGTGTTTTTAAAGCCACTAACTAAAATCAAAATGCAAATTTATAAATGCAACAAATTGTTTAATGTTCAAAACTCAACTAAATGTTTCAGTTTTCAATTACAACCCGGTTGCTTAGTTTCTCACTTGAGTTTTCGTCACACACATAAAACAATTCTGAGTTTCAACTTCTTCTCTTTTGTCACTTCTTTGTTTCTTCTTTTTTCGTTGTTTAGAAGTTCTAAAACGTCTAAATTTTTCTAGATTTTTTTCTTTTAGCGTCTTGTCTCTCCGGCCATTCGTCAATGTTTTATCTCCTCCTCCTGTGACATTGACTCTGCGTTTTCAGTTTCTGTGTCTTGCAACACATCGTTAGCTATTCTGACGCTGTTGGAAGCAGTCCTCCAACACTTCTGCTCTTCTACCCTCTGTTTACAACAAGGTAGGGGATCCACATTAGATTCTCTGTTCCGGCAGAAGCTGTTGTGGAGACACAACGTCACGTTTCTCTCCAAATCTTCAACATCTCTTCTTTTTCTTTTCCACTACGTTCACTTGTCTTGGAAATTCCTCCTGCCCCAATGTCCAGCTGATACCCACTATACACTCTGCCGTGCTTCGACATATACTTTTTGGCATATTCGTACAACCATGCAGTCATGTTGGCTCTAAACCATGGCATCAGTCGTCTTGTTGCCCATATCTTTTTCACTTCCATCGGAATGTTCAGAATCTTGCACGTTGTCTCAAAAAGATCTAAATCTTTTAGACAATCCAATTTCTGAAATTGTTCCCGCGTTGGTGCCTCCTGTCTATTGTTCTCCCTGACATGAGCTTCCAGCCATCGTATCGCCATCATAACTCCCAGTATCATTATTGTTATGGGCCGTGATGAGTCTGGTAAACACATGGAGAGCAGCTCTCCAGAGTCCCAGATCAACAGCAGATTACTACGCCCGGGATACCACCATGTTTGCAGCAAGCAGTGGCAGGGAAACTCATCATGTGTCAACATGATGCTCATCCAATTACGCTTTCTCGAAGCTTCCAGTAATAGTTCCACTTCCATCATCAGTCGGTGGACTTCATCATTCTCGTCTACTGTATTGTAATCTGTAACGGTTGATCCTCTCTGTTTCTGTCTTTCAAAGTCACTAAAGTTCCCACTCACGTATCCCATGAACTTCCTTCCAAGTATTGATTCCAACTCCTCCTTGGTTCTCTCTGGAACTGCTGTGAACAATTTACACAGTAACTCGTAAGATTTTTCCGACATTCTCGTTAGTCTCACACACTTTGGCACTGAGAAGGCTTGATCCACGATCGCTCTCGTACTCTTTACATCCACAGCTACAAAATGCACCGGGTTTCTGCTCTTGCACATTGGAGCTAATGTCGATCCCACCAAATATCGTGCTCCTGATGGTCTACGATAAGTTTCACTGTGTCGGATGTTCATTTCTGTCTCGATTGCTTCCCTCCATTTTCCTATGTACTTTTGCTCAGTTTGCAAAACTCCTGGGAACACTTCTACACTGATGGCTGTGACCATCTCATGTTTCTGTTCTAGATTCAATAGTGACTCTAAAGAACCAAGCATGCTGTAGAATCCTAGTGCAGTCACTAGATTCACCCGGTTCCTCCATGGCAATCTGCGATCAGTTCCGTTTCCGTCCTTGCTTTCATCACAACGTTCCCAAACAATATCGTCAACTGCTCGTGTTGTCTCTCTAGGGGTTTCACGCAATCCAGACTTCCACAAACGTGACCTTCCAGTCCACAGACTTCTGCCAGACAGCTACCAGGTTTGACCTAGTCTTCTGGTCCCCATCCAGGCAGCTCCACTTTGTCTTCCCCGTTGCTCCTAGAGGCTGTTGTCATCACATTATATATGATGTTCACGTCACGCAGGTTACAGTCTGCATTTAGTTCCCTCTGTACGTCTTGTGTCGCTCGTAGTATCGAGTCAGCATTGGGACTAGCACACCATGATAGTCTCATCAGTTCCCACACTACCATCAAGCTCGTTCTCAGTAATTCATCTGAGAATCCCAATCCAAACTCCACTCGTTTGTCGGATTTTGGCACGGAAGGTGCAGTCACTTTTTCTTCCAAGACTAGTCCCAGCTTGGTCTGCGGATTAGTAGCGCTTTTAATCGTTGCAATTCTCGACGTCCAGAACCTTAGCAACACTGCTTGCTCGTAATCAAAAAATCAATCACGTATGTCTTCACTCAGGAAAGGGTTGTACGCTATCCCTATGACTCCGGAAACGTAACCGTATGACTTCTTCCTGATCGGTCGTCAGTACTCACTGGATTTCGGCAGTGCCCCCATAGATTCTTTAGTGAGTCTCAGCTCCTTGTTTGAGAATCTCCTGATTTCGTCTATTTTTCTCATGGGTTCTAGCTCTTCAGGTTCTTTCATATTCACCCTCATTGGCTTCCTCTGATGCATATCCAGCAGTGCTAGCAAGAGTACGGCTTTTACTCGTTCATCGCCCTCCCTCAGCATCTTGACACAGGTGTTCAATGCTGGCACTGAAATCTGCTCTATCAGGAATCGAATGAAACAGAGAGCGTCTCTCCGATTCGCGCACGCTACTGCCATTCCCTCCTGGATTATCAGATCCCTCAGGTTCGTCATCAGGAATACCTTTTCTTCTTTTGACCTTTTCCTTTCTTCTGAATCATATTCCCCCTGAGTTATTCCCATCATGCACCAGGCGAACCTCAGTTGTAATTTGGTTCTCACGTAAGGTACTGCCATGAGAGCGTGTATTCTCGGCGTAGTCCTCATTTCCTCCTCAAAGTACCTCAACACCACTGCTTTCCATGGAAGGCACACTAATTGCTCAATCGTTTCCGCCTGCATCTCAGACGACGCTAGAGTCCCGTACGCCTTCTGCTTGAGGGTGGTGCCTTTCAACATCGTCTCCAGATAACCTTCCATGGCACTCTTGTCTTCCAGAGCCATCACATATCCTCTAGCCGAGTTTCGGTATTCCAACATCTCCATGTATCCACCAGCGGGTTCATCTATTGACACAGTCTCCGACACTTTCAGTCGGTTATACTCCACTCGTACTAGTTGTCCTGCGACACTTCCCTTTCCGTGGTTCATGGGAGACGGTCTAAAGTCTTTCATGGTACTTTCTCCACATTGGCTGAGTATCTCCATTTCCAAGGTTGCTCCAGTCAGAATGCGGTCACTCCTTTTGGATTTGTAACATGTTGACTTTATCCCTGCCATGAAAATGGGTGGCACCATTGCTACATCAGTTAACCTTCTGTCCGTGCCAGGCAATTGATAATCACCTTGTCCCAAATCCATGACCTCTTCGACTCGTTTTCTTTTCGCTGAATTGACAGCTCTTATCGTTATCTCCGAATCCACCTTCGTCTTTCCTGCTCTCCTCGGTATCACTTTGCTGCCTAATTTCATCTTCATCTCGTTGATCTTATCAATCACCAGTTTCGATCACGTCGTTCCTTTCCTGGTTCTTCACAGATACATCACTTCTCCTTTATCCTCCTGCGGTGTCATCTTGATGGGAGAGTTCAATTCACTTTCGTCAGTGGCTGAGTCAATCAACAACTCACTCATTCTCCCTTCACACTCATCAAGTTTGTCAAGGACTTCCCGCATCATTGGTTGGTTGAGACCCACTTTCAAAATGGACTGGGTCCCGTAGCTCTGAACTACTGTTCAGACTTCTTCCATGAACGCCACTCTGTCCAATCTACATCCCGTCCTGTTTTCGTGGTCTCGGTGATGCACTTCCCACTCTTCTTCCGGCAACGTTCCCATGAAAGGTATTCTGGCAGCGCCATCTATTCTTCTTATCTTCGGTGATTCCATGATGAGTCTTTGTTCGTTATCTTTTGAATTGCCCGGAGAGCTGCTCTCCGGCAAATTCCGTTTCATTTCCATGAAGGCCGACGGAGGTTCCAGTGTCGAAGTGCCTCCGTCTGCTGGATCAGCTGCTTCCAACGTATCCGCATTATTCTCAAAGTCACTGAGGAAATTGAAATCCAGGCTCGATTTTCCGCCTACGATGCCTTGTCGTCTTCCCTATCTGCTTGATCGGTACCTTGTTGCATGGGTTCCTCCGTTTGACGGCTTACTCCCTGCTCATCATCTCCTTCTGATGTATCTTTTTCGAGCTTGAGGGTCCTTGCTTCTCAGTCTCGGCCCATTGCGGAAATTTTGGTATGATCAGTATACCAGCTGATTTATCTTCCTCTTCTCCATGGACCACTTTGATTTCCTCACAGCCGAAGGGTGCCAGGAAGGTTCTTGTCCGCAACGTTCCTCCCACTGTTAACTCCAGTTTCACACTAGTCAGGATCAAGGAGGCCTCAGGCAGTTCGGTTCTGCCTCTCATCTTCATAGGCGCTAGGTTTAATTCCGCCCATTCCGTGTCAAACGCTCCAGGCTTTGTAGTCCAGGCGTTGCTGATTCACCTTCTCGTCGCTTGATCCATGTAGGCAAATCGCGTGTACTGTAGCACGGCGGCATTCCTCCCCACAAAGTATGGATCCATCGTTTCCACGAATTTCCCTATCCTCCTTTCATTGGATTCAAACGCTCTTAGTCTAGGAGTTTGTACTACGGAGACTGCTCCGAGCAACATCCTTCTTATCAGAGGGAATTCAGGGGTTTCCTCTGGCAGCTTTTCGTAATCACCCCAATCTTTCGTCTCTTCTCTCACCTTGTGACATGCTGCAGTGAGACGAGGAACTCTGATCATTTCACCATTCGTCTTATCATAGGGTCTTAGATTCCATAGCTTCGGAAATACCTCGATGCTCGATGTGCCCTCTCTCTACTTCTCCCATACAATCACGGAAGTGATCGCAAAGTTGATGACTCTCATATCTGGTTCTGATATTTTTGCAAATAAAAGATCTTCGCTCATGAGCTTCCGCAATACGTGCTGCTCACACCAGTTCAGCGCACTACCGTCCACTGCTGATATGAGGTTCAGGTGCAGCACCGACCTCCTGTATGCTTCCACCTTGACATCAGGGAACGCAAACGTGACTGCTGGTCCATAAATCACTGTCACAAACTCTGTGGCTCCTCTGATCAACGCTAAGGGATCGGTCGTCATAGCCAAGCTTAGATCAGTTAGAAGGGGCATGCCCCCAATATGTCGTCTCACGTCTTCCTCCCTCTCAATCGTCTCATCCTCTCCTGTTCCAAAGCGACTCTGATGCAGGAGGTACTGGATAAGAGTATGTCTCTTATCTTATTCCACGAATCCGTGGCTTTCTTCACATCAAAATTCTTCACATTCTCTCTCATCTGTTCTGGGTAACGTGTCAGTTTCATTAGTCCTCCCAAGTTTCCATGGGTAATCGCAATCAATGTTAGAAGCCCATCTAACCGCAAGTTCTGGATTCCTTCGGTGAGCAGTATCACCAGTCCCTTCAAGAAGCTCTCTGCTCCAAACGTCACGAACAAGGCTAGTAGTTCCACAATCGACACTTCCACTACTGCTTGGAGGAATTCCTTTATCAAGTAACGAGAGAGTTTCGGATAGACTTTTGCTAACAGCCCGTTCGAAGCCTTCTTCTCCCTTCACCTTCTTAGTCCAGAAAGTTTCCAGGGTAGCTTGGCACACTCTGTTTACGAATCCGGCTGTCTTTTCTCCAGCATTCTCCGCCAGGTTCATCTCCTTTAACAAGTAGGAATGGATCTTCTTGATCATTACTGGGCCTTGCTCAAAAACATCCGCACCCAATGCTGCTACTCGAGGAGTTAGATGTAGCCACTGATTAGCCTCTGGTTTGGTTCTCAAAACCATCGCCTCTAAGTGAGCTCTAGTCTCCTTCTCTCTCTTTCTCCTGCTGCTTCCATTCCTCGGAACCATAAGTCATTCGACATCGCTACGATCACTCGATGGTTGTCGCCTATTCTCGGTTTCAGTTTGAGCTGTCGACTGAAGTTGGACAGTTCCAACCCCAGCACCTCGTCCAGCACCAGCATGTGTAGCGCATGCTCCTTGAATCCTCTCAATGCGTTTGAGATATCTGACCACACCGCAGGTAGCTCAGCCCTGAGTGGTCTCAGGTTCTCCATCTCTACCATGCGATTTGGGGCCGATATGATTACATCATATTTCCCTTCCGAAAGCAAGGCCACGATCGCATTCACGAATTTCAGTACATCCGGGAGATGTGCATACCCCGGAGACAGCGCGAACACTGCTCTCGGTGTCGTCCTGGTGAAGGACCCCTCCTTCATCGCATCCACCACTTCACCCATTGACTCGAGGATGTCTTTTATTGCTGGCCATACAGCATTTTCTGCCGTTGTAGGCTCTCTGAGTCTGCTCAGGAAACCTCTACTGTGTAGATGGTCGTTGATGCCAGCGAACACGATCGTGATTGGGTTCATCTCCGTCTTTCTTTGTACTCCGATGGCCATTGACACGGATTGCAGTAGGTCCAGATCGACCGCTTCCAACATTATGACGTCCGGCCAAAACAGAGACTTGGAAGTGTGTACGAACTCTGAATTCGCTCCTATCATAATCTTGGCCTTCCTCATTTCTGCTTTGTCGTACGCGGCAAAGAGGGTCTCGTCTTTCTTTATCGTTTTCAATTCGCCGTATCTTTGGGCATCATCTTCCTGATTCACTTGCTTTGGGTATACTCTTTCTTTCACATGACCTGGGGGTGTGTTCAGCTGCCTGAACATCTTCACATGTTGTCCAATCGGCGCCCTCGTTATCAGAAATCTTCCAGTCTCTCTTCTCGATTCCCTTCATCGTGATTCATTTTTACGTCTTGTAAAGGTCGGGCGTTCACTGGTCCCATTGTGTTATTAGAGGGCAGTCCCTCTAGGTCAGCAAACCTCAAGGCAGTTGTAGAGCTGAAGTTTATGCCAGCCGCTATCAACCAGTCCACTCCTGTTATCGAGTACAATCCGCTGACCGATAACCTTGCTCCGTTCAGCATCCTCCTGGCATCCGCTGCGAAGCTCACCGTCTGAAGGTTCAGTTTCATCAGGTCATCCTTGTATATGTGCCATGGAGAAGGTATTGGCCTCGACCACATTAGAGAGCTCCTGTTAGGGCGTCTTTCCTCTCGACTGGTCCTTGTCGTCTCCGACCTCGTGTCCGATCTAGAGGTGCTGGCTGTCTCCTCCATCGGGTTGACAGGCCCTAGTCTTCTCCTAGGATTAATGGTCCTCCTCATTGGCGCTTCTCCCAACCGATCCTGAACGTCTGTTCTTTGACCTGGTTCGCTAGAACTCTGCTGTCTATAGTTCGTCACGGCCGGGACCGTCCCCAAGCGTGTTTCTAGGCTAGGAGGCACAAAGGTGGTAATCACAGGTTCGTTCAATGCTCCCTCCTCCTTTAGCACTCCTGTGTCAAAGAGTTCTACTTCCAACTCATCCAATCGCTCTTGGAAGACTCTGTTCAACCAAGCCTGTCCTTCTATATTATCGAAGTGGATGCCGTCCGTAGTCAGGCTGGCCTGATCCATAGCTCTCAACTCGTGTTCGATGTCCATGAGGATCATCCTTCCGGCATTCCGACTTGCGAGATTCCTCAGGATGTTATTCCACCTGACTACTCCTTCGTTGTGCCTTCTCCTTGTTGCAGTCAAACTCCTCGCATTCATTGGCACAGTGAAAACGGTCAGTACCGCGCAGTTGAACTTCTGCCAGAGAGTAGTAAACGAGCACACCATCATTGATTCCCATAGTGCTTCCTCCTCATCCGAGCTTCTCGAGATGTTATTTGTCCCAACTAGGATCATTGCATTAGGGATTCTCCCTGGGTTTATCAATTCCACCATCCGAAATAACTGGGCTATGGTTGCGCCTCCGAAGGCCATCACCGTGGTGATCCAAGAGGTTCTCAAGTTCGAGAGTACTCTGACTAAGCTATCTCCCAGTATCAGATGTGATGTCCCTAGCGGTGGTTGCTGCAGGATCACTGCCGGCTTCCAGGTCGCTCGATTGAAGCAAGCTCTCGAATCCGCCTCTGGAACTCCAGTGAAGTTATACTTCAACTGATTGTTCTTCTGTACATCTATTACACGTGACACTTTCTTCACCGGCATCTTTCGTATCCTCCTCTCTGGGACCTTAGAGCTCCCCATTGGTGGCGTTGTGTCGCTAATCCCCTATCTGGTCATCACGCTTTGGGAGAGTCGTACTCTGCCCGTATCGTCGATCGTTCCATAGGGTGCAGTCACCCCGGAACCTGGCGCATTCTTGTTGGCGACTAGTCGTACAGCTGTCTCTATCAGCTTACTCACCGTTTGTTCCACGACTGGGTCACCCAAGGTGTCACTCGGGTCCGGGATTGTCACTCGACCTGTTGTTGTCGGGGGTCGCGTTTCCGTTGTTTGACTCATCTCTCGAGGCGTCAAGAGCTTCATCGGGGACTGCCCACGAGGAACACTCCTTGCAGGTATCACCCTCTCCACGGCTGTTGTCAACGCCATCCGCTCTTTGTAATCCCGCCTCAAGCGCTCAATTTCTTCAGCCTGCTTTTTATTGCAGTCTTCGAACAATCTCTTCCACATGTCTTTATCTTCCTCCGTACTGAGCATGGTCTTAGTCATCTCATCCAGCTCCTTTCTGGTCTTTTCCAGCTCGTCTTTCATCCCATCTAGATCTTGCATGGTTTGGTTCGTTTGAACCCCTTGTTCCACTTTCGCCCTCTTTGGTGGCACAGCTGCTCTCAGTGGTGAACCAGACGAGGCAGCCTCGCTGTTCATTTCTTGATGTATTCTCGTCAGCCCAGGCTTGGGCTTGGAGGGCAAAGGCATTTCACCTGGTTGATAAGTCCTAGAACTTCCCAATCCAGGCTCATTCGCCAAGTCACTCCCTGAGAGAGCCCCGTTTCTCCACCTCATCACTCTCATATTCGGGCGGTCTAGTACTCCCCTTTCTCCGTATGCTGCCATCAATAGGACTTCCGTGGGGCGGTCCCCACGGTTGTCATGCCCCAAAATGTTTATCAGGGCTGTCAGCAACATGACTACCTCTGGGTCCTCCAGAGCGAAGTCTCGATCCATTAGCCGACGATAGATCGCATCTACCATCGGTCCTACATATGCCTCTGCCAGGTCCATCAATTCATCCAAGTTGAAATTATCCATTCTCTTTTCAGGTTTGATTCGATCTGAATCAAAGGTTTGACTCAAGTGAGCAATTAAATGATCAATCAGGATCTAGAAAAGAGGTCACGAATATCACACTTGTCAGCTTCACCTTAATTCCGTTAAAATTTATGTAAAACAGTCAGATAAAAAGATTTTGATCCTAAAATTTGTTAAAATCAATCGGTCTCTAAAATTTTGCAATTCGACCTAAGATTTGACAGTCCATACTTTGGATCTATTCCCAAGATTGTTATTCAGTTGTTCGTGGTCACTAACTCCTTCTTACCCAGGACCTTAATAACATAACACATAACATAACATAACACACATTACCTACTTTAGTCTGACACCCTCTTGCATGTCACCTTAACTCAGCCTATACTTAAGTAATATTTCTTATGTAAGTATACTTGTTTATTAGTATCAGAGAAAATTACATGTATCAGCGAGTACAGTTCTCGAGGATGCAGTCGTCCTCTGTTGGGGACGTACACTGGAAGCGAAAGCTCCTTCACATCCCTTTCCACGAGGATGTCTCTCAATCTCGTCAAGGACAAGACTAAGTTTTCCGGTTCCACGTGCCGCTGCTCTGTCGCCCATGTCACTAAGAAACATAGGTATTTTCCCGGTATCTGTGACGCCACCGGAGGCAAGGCTCTTACGCCTCCTGTTCCTGGTCTTTGCTTCCAAAGGAATTCTATGTTTTTATATTCTCTCTTAAAATCTGCTGCTAACGCTGCCTTAAAACTCATGTTTGCTGTGATTGCTATTGCACATGTTCTATCTGTGAGTATGAAATCGCTGTCTGTTAGTATTATGCTACTTGAATATTTATTTGGTAAGTTAAAATATGACTCAACTACCCTCCCTATGTCAGGTTTCTTTGGTTCTTCGCCTGTTTCTGCTTCTAAATCCCCTCTCTCTCTTGCTATTCTTAATTTTTTTATTAATAAATTTTCAGTGTGGGTAAGTCCTACCCCCACTCCCCGGACAAAAATATCCATCGACGTCCCCGTCGATCGCATACCGGGTATCAAATCGAAATTGAAAGCCGGAATGAGTAATCGCCCCTCCTGGGCAGCCCAGGAAGGATCTTCTCGTTCGGTTTTCATGTATTTCATGCTTTCAGAATCTACATCTTGAATCGTGACACTGGTCTCCTTTGGGTCCGACGTCATTTCGTTCAGCCATTCCAAGACACGCAGATTCGTCAAGTCTTGTTCATATGACTGCTGTCCTCTTCTGCGTAGGGTAAAGTTTCATCGTCTGCTTCAATCACGTCATTTGGGTCCAGGTCCAGTGGTTTACTTGTTCCTTCCTCTTTGACCTCATTTCCATCGTTCTTTTCCCTGGTGCCCTTCTCATTGACCTCACAAGCAGGGTCCATCATTAGATAATCCCCTTCTTCCATGTCTGCAGGTATACACCAGTCTTCTGTCGATGGATTGTGCGGCTAAATGTTTTCGTAATGAGCGGCTCCGCCAGTACTCAGTCTATAAAAGCGTCCCTCCTGGTGCACTTCCGTAATCATGAAGGTTCCCCTCCACTTTTTTAAAGCTTTTTTGTTCCTTTCGGTGGTATGACGTTTTGAAATACCCATACGTAATCTCCAACCGAGTAAGCTTTTGCACTAGCTGCTTTCTTGTCAAATCTTTTCCTCTGCCTTGCCTGTGCTTGCTGAGTATTTCGTCTACACAAGTCGTTCAACTCTTGCTGACGTCTAATTACATCCCTTACATAGACCTGTGGTGACGTCTTCTTAGCCTCATACTCTGGGTAGAAGAATGTCAAGGGCAAAGACTTCTCGTGCCCGGTCAGCATCATATGTGGGCTAACTTCGGTGGTGGAATGTTGTGAGCTATTGTAGGCTCCCATCACCTTTGGAAAGTATCTGTCCCAATCGGTCATGTACCTGGAACAGTATACCCTCAGCATCGACACTAACGTTCTATTCTGCCTTTCCAATAAGCCATTCGTCTGCGGATGGTATGTCGTGGAGTGAGCTTGAGCAATCTGTGAGCGTCTCGTGAGCTCTTTCGTGAGCTCTCCTACGAAAGCTGTTCCGTTATCCGATTGAAACGTTATCGGACAACCATGTCTCGCTATCCACGTGTTGATCAGGTGGTTGCATGTCTCTTCTGCTGAGGCTGTTATGCAGGGCACGGCCTCTGCATACTTCGTGAAGTGATCTATCATGACCAGGACTTGATTATAACCACTGTCTGTCATGCATATTTTTTGGTGATCTACCTGCACCCCCTCGTTGAATTCAGACTACTCGATCGATTGCAAGGGAAATCGCAATTTCCTTGGATCCTTGACCTGTTGGCATGACAGACATGCCGTTACCCACTTCTCGCATGCCTTTTTCATTCCAGGCCACTCAAAGCGCTTCAAGATCCTCTGATACACTTTGTCGATCCCCTGATGGCCCATCTGATCATGCGACCTGAACAAGAGTTCTGTTTGATAGAGTTGCGGCAACACTATCGCGTTATACTTGTATAGAACTTTGTCTTCATCTCTTCTCTTGCAAGCCACAATCCCGTCCTTGTTCAAGTATAACCTTCCCTCTTTCTGCATGAAATACTGTCTCAGGATACGGTAACTGTCTTCCTCGAGGTCTCCTTTGTCCGGAGAACCATTCTCGATCCACCTTTTCAGGATGCTTGTCATGCGGTCATTTCCCTGCGCCCTTAGAAGATCCAAGAGTCTGTATCTCGCCTTAAAGTACGTCTTCATGACCCTCATCTGACTATTCAGCTCATTGAGCCGATGCGTATCCTCTTCCATCTTAACGCACCAGATCTTTGCCAATGGTTGAGTTTCCTGTTCGAATGGCTCAAGATCAGTCCTGACTACCTCTTTTTGCGGCAACAGACTCATCGAACGTTTCGATATCGCTATTGTGTCCAGATCATCCGCTGCGTTATCAAAGACTCTTTCACCTGGTATGAGGTAGCGATCACTATCAGGGTCCTGGTATACCTCTCTATCCAGATCCCTTACTCGAGTTTCCACTAGTAGTGTGTGGTTCGCTAATTCTGAAAGTTCCGATCCTGAGCTCGAGTTCCTGTCTGAGTAGGTGTCAATTTTTGAGTTTCGGGAGTTGTCATCTGTTGAAGAGTCTGCGACGGAGTCTGCACCATCTCCTGGGTCAGTTCTGTGCTTTCTTCTCATCCATCTGAACTCCCCGGACAAAACTTTGTTCTCCAGGTCCGGCTTTCAGGAACTTCCTCATCTACATCATACTCCCCGGACAAACTTCCTTGTCCCGGGTGTTGATCTTGAACTCGCTGGCTCTTCTCATCGTTCGTCTCTCCTGACAAACAATCTTGCACCAGGTTTCGTTCTACCTTTTCACCTTCTTTATCCTGGTTCACAAAGGTAACGGTTTTCCTTCGCGTATTGCTCCACTGTTCTTTCCGTCCGTAAGAAGTACTGGTTAAAACCTCGTGTGGTATTGAGGATACTAGTTGATGAACTACTGTCCTACAATCCCTCTCATTCTCTTCGTGTTGTCGTCTGGACGGCATGATCTTCACCTTCTCCCTGATTGTCAGTGATGCCACTGCTGCTGGCCCATCGGGGTAATCTCTGGTCACTTCTCTTTCTAACAATCCACCCAGCATCCGCATCACTTGCGGTGTGACCTGTGCCGTTTTATCCAATAATGAGAAGCTGTTTATGTTCATGCGAGAGAGTTCTTGGTGGACCAGGTTTGAGCGCAGCAACAGATCCAAGGGGACCGGGTCCTCCTTGGATAGGATCTTTATCTCGGCTGTTTTCTCTACAGGTAACTCAGAATATCCTGGAATTGGATTTCCAGACTTGTCCAACCATCTCGTTAAGGGAAGCGCTTCATAAGTTTCTTTAATCATAAACGAGAATCCTTCCTTTATTTCTGCCTGATTGGCTTGCTTCTATTCCAATCTTTCATAGAACTCAGTTTTCTTGCTGAGGTTGTCAGCATTCTGGTGTTTGTCACGCATCTTGTGCTCGATTATCATGTGGTAGCCATCCAATCTTACTATCCATCTACCAATATAACTCTGATCCATCGAGTAGGTCTTCAACTAGGATAACGCTCTGTTGTCTACGCGTAACTTAAAGGGAGCACTCCCCAAGTATGCGCGGTATTTTTCCACAAATGTGACTACTGCAAACATTTCTGCTTTTGGTGCACTATATTTCATCTCAGTGTCACTCAAGACCTTGCTGCCATATGCAATGGGACGGAGAACCGTTCTTCCATTCCATTCTTGCTCCTGATGCAATATTCCTGAGATGGCTACTACCGATGCGTCTGTGTCAAGAACATACGTGCCCTTTTCTGTAGGCATGTCTAGCACTGGCGCTTCGCACAGTTCCCGCTTTATGTTCTCGAAGGCAACTTGTGCTTCATCGTTCCATTCGAACTGTTTCCCTTTGTTGCGCATCAGCTTCTGCATCGGATACACCTTGTCTGCACCTTTTATGAACTCACAGTACTAGTTGGCAAACCCTAGGAAGCTCAGGAATTGTGTGTCCGTTCTGGGAGCCTTCCATGTCAACACAGCTTCTACTGCTTCCGGGTCCGGCCTCACACCATGCCTGTCCACCATCCTTCCCAGGTACTTGATTGAATCCCTAAGGATTTCACATTTCGATGGTTTGCACTTCAAGCCTGCTCTTTTCACGCATCCAAAGACCTCATCGAGCCGATCAATGTGGTCTTCTAGGGTCGGTGTTGCTATGACTACGTCATCCACGTAACACATCACAAGATTCCCGTACTTCTTTGTCACTCTGGTCAAAGCCTGAGCCATCAGTCTTTGAAAAGTGGCCGTTGCGCTGCACAAGCCGAAGGGCATCCTCTTCCACTGGTACAACCCCAACTCACACGCGAATCCGGTTTTTTCTCTATCCTTCTTCCGCAGCGGGACCTGCCAGAAGGCAGAACCCAAGTTCAATGTGGTGAAGAACTTGGCATCACCAAGTTGCGAGAGGCTCTCGTCTATTCGCGGTATCGGCTACGCATCTTTTATCGTTACTGCGTTCAAGTAGCGAAAGTCGCAACAAAACCTAAGCTGCCCCCTTTCTTTTTCGTCATTACTACCCCGCAAGCCCATGGCGATTTTGAGGGTTCTATCATGTCGTATTCGAGCAACATTTCTATTTCCGCTCGGCACGCTTCCGATTTATGTGGCGTCATTCGTCTTGCGCCTTCCCAATGGGGAACGGCGCCTTCCTCAAGTTCAATTTCGTGTTCGACGAAATTACAGCAACCGATATCCGCCTTATGTCTTGAAACTACATCCGCGTTCCGATTTAAAACCTCCCGTAGAGGCTCGAAATCTCCCTCGCCTATTTTCCCTTTTAAGTGTTCTATCTCTGGCAAAACCGGTTTGTCAGACTCTAGTTCATATGACGAGGGGTGTTCCGGAAAATTTGAGCAGCTCGATAAGCCGTCGTCCGTGTCGGACTTCATAGAAAACAATTTATGAATAGATTTTAATTCCTTAATTCTTTTTAAAATTTTCTCTTTATTGGCATGATAAGGACAGTCTTTCACATTAAATTTCTTCAAGTTTTGTGTCTCTTCATAGTCGGTCCTCATCGGCAAAGCGTAACCAAGCTTCGTTCCACGCTGGATTGAAACCGTGGTGTCCAGTGTGTTCAATAACACACTGAAACACAGTCCGTTTCGCGTTACCGAGAAGCTCCGGCCTAAAATCACTGAGCTTTGACTATTTGGATTTGGTACCAAACGAATCTGTTTACTATCACTAAGCGAATATAAATTTCTTATTCTAAAAATTGCTATCACAGCCTGCCCTGGCCGTAGTTTTACTTTTCTGTCTAAAAAAATTGGTACCTTGTTTTCGTCTGTTATTATCCTATTAATTGGTTTCTTAATATACTTCAGATCCGGGTTCCTAATCTTTATTAGACCGTTGTTCAAGTCGATCATCTTGTCAAAATTCCTGACGAAATCTCTGTTCAAGATGAATTAGTCGGCGTCGTCCAAATTCTCTACCACCAGTAAGCTCATCCAAAGATCCCGTCCTCCCATGTAGAGAACCGTTATTGGTGTTCTTCCGGCTACGTAAATTGCTCCTCGATTGGCGGCGGCCAGTCGGAGATTCGTTGGCATTAGATCTTCCCTCGTGAAGCCCATTCTTTCCCAAGTTTTTATTGGCATCACACTCACTACCGCTCCTGTGTCCAGAAGCCCTGTGACTCTGATTTTCTTTCCGTTGGTGTCGAGCAGATGTGCAGTCTTATCTGCTTCGTACCCAATGTGTACTGCGTCTTGTTCCATCATGGCGTCATGGCCTATCCTGCGGACTTTGAGTTCCTACTCACTCAAATAGATCTGCCCTATTTGGTCACTATCTGTTGTCACATGAGTCCTAGTGTAGATACTTATTCCATCCACGTTCAGCATCACTTGATACGGCCCATAGACTTCCACGTAGCGTCCATGAAGCTTCTTTATGCGAGGGCCACCCGTTGTTAGTAGTGCTCGCACAGCTCTTGACTCAGTGCGTGGCTCCACCTGCCTCAGATAATCTGCATATGTGTCCAAATGCATCAAAGTGAACTCCGATGGTTCACTCAGATTTCTGATTACCTGGTGTCCTGCTATTGACTGTATTTTGCTTCCTTGCGGCACCATGCCGAACCTCTGACCGGAGATCACATTAAGTTTCATGCTCAAACTACTTGGGGCCTTTGTCTCTTCGACTTCTATCGCCTCGAATGTATTCAGTTTCTCCTGTAGTTTCTCATTTTCCGGTTCGAGTTTCACTTTTTGTTCGATCTCTTTTTGTCACCAGTTCCCGCTGCACTCTATTTAGAGCATCCCTTGCGGCTGCCCTGTAATCAATCTTGAAGTCATCGGCCGCAGTCACTGGTTCCGGTTCGCATGTCTCTTCAGTTACCGCTTGCATTTTCTTCGTCGCCAGCTCTTGCGGTTTGTCTTTTCGGCGCGCCTCCGCTTCACTCAATAGGCGAGCCTTGCTGGCTTTCACTCCTGATAGAGCTTCCTCATGCCTTGGATGCTTGATGTCTGCTACAGCATCCCAGAATTGCGGACAATCCGATTTAAAATGACCTTCCAAGTTGCAAAAGAAACACCTCGGGCCGAAATTTGCAATTACTCCCCTCATGAAATCTTCATGATCGACCTCTGCCGCATCTTCGTCCTCGAGGCTAAAGCCTATTGTTTTCATGCCCTGTTTGTAAGTTGGGCATGCTGACACATGATGGTCCGTTGAACTGCAATTGGCACAAGAGCGTCTCTTGTCCATATCATCCCTCGGTTTGTACCAGTTATTCCCTTGGTTTGCTGGTCCGTTGTTAAAATTGCCATAATTGTTCTTATAATATCCAGATCTCGAAGGAGGTTTCAACAAAAGATATTCTTTTGATTTGAGCCTCAACTCCTCTGGTGTTGGCGCATTGGTTGATAGTGGTGTGTAATGCGTTGCTAGCATTGTTCAAAGTTCGTCATTCTTCACACCATCGATGAATTTCGAGGCTACTGCCAGGTTCATCCTTCTGTTTGACTCATCCGGTTGGCTGCGTGTTCTCAGCAATTCCAAGTCGTCTATCGTTTCATCTTCTCGTTGCCTCCGTTTATCGAAGCGCATCATTGCCTGGTGCCCCCTCACCCCTGATCCAAAACGATTTAACAAGATTTCGAAGATTTTCTCAGCTGTGTCTCGCTGATACTGCTTCTTGGCCATGACACAGTTCAGGGCTGTCCCTTCTAAGTTACTGATGAGTGCATTGCATTCTTGTCTTTCCGACAAATCCTCTTCCTCGAAATGCAGTTTCATTACCTCTATCCAGGTATCAATACAGCCATCAGATTCGTCTTTATAGCATCTTGGTTTCTTAAAGACTCTTCTGGACTTCTCACTGCGTTGATTGGTTCTAGATAACTTCGTCAGGAATATCTCCAAAGACCTGTTCAGGGGTTCAAAGGCTGTGGCCATTGCCGTAGCATCTCTCGAGTGCCCCGCCTGAGTATCATCGCACTTCGTTGAGGGCTCTGTATTCGGTGCATCCCTGCAATCCGAATCGCCGTGACTGTTTCCCCCTTGGCCCACATGACTCCTCCCTGGGCTCGCATGTCTCCTGTTACCGGAATCACCTCTCCCAGTCGCATGTGTGCCTTGCGTCGGTCGTTCGTTTGAGGTTTGTCTGTTCCCAGTTGAACTTGCTCTACTGTTTGGGCTCCATGTTCTATTATCCCTTGTGGCATAGCCTGATGGACTGACCCTACCGCTAGTGGATTCATATGTCCTCCTCCTTTGATAGTCATTGAAGTTCACCTTCGGCTTCTGCTGGGACCTCCCGAGTTCGGTTCCCCTTCTTTTGGTCCACTCTTGCTGCCTTTAGCCCGTCCAACCTATCCATGATAGCCTGAGTTCGCCTCTCCATCATCGCGTCTATCTTTGTGTCAAGAGTCCCAAGAGACTGCTCTTGCTGAATTCTTAATTTCTCCATGTCGTCTCTTAAGCGTAACTCTCTCTGTTCCGCTTCTCTTGTCATTCGCGACAAGTTCCTCGCTATGTGCTTGTCCGTTCTCTCCTTCAAGCGTTTCTCGCTCCTACCAACTTCTTGTCTATTGCGGTTTATTTCTTCCCGCAGACTTTCTCTTTCAATGTGGACTGCTCTTTCTAGTTCACTCATTCTTATGGACATCTGTTCTTTTTGTTCTCCTGTACTGCCCACTATGTTGTTCAACGCTTCTTCTATTGATGCCCCGTTTTCTACTAGTGGTGTCACTAGTGGCGGTGTCACCCTGTCGATCCAAGGTAGCTTCGTGCTGGTCGAGATTCGGGCTTTGATTCTCTGCCTCGACGTCTTTTCATTATCCACCTCAGGATCCGCCGATGCGTTGTCTAGCCCTATTTTTCTATTCTGCCCAGTTCGCGTCTCTGAATTTGTCATACTCGCAAAGTCTCTTGACTGGCCTGATGTGTTTGCGTCTTCGCTTATCGTTCTCACCACACCAAATTTGTCCATGGTTCCAGTCTCTCTGTCGGTGTATGCCTCATTCTCCTGGGTCGAACTATTGAGTCTGACTTGAGATCCAAAATCCACTTGCTCCTCATCGTACTCTTCTTCCTCCTGGGATTCACCTTCGTTTCCTGTGCCCACTCCCATGGTGAATGGAAAGATATTTCCGAAAGTGTTCTTCATTCTCTCTGAGAACGATGAGGACGTTGTCTGTTTCTCCGTCACGCCTGCCATCATGGTGTTGTCTGTGGGAGATCTTCTAGTTGCCACAATTTCAGTAGAGATGTCGGACAGCTCCGACATCTCCTCTCGGTCCAATGTCCCGGTGGAAGTGGCAAAATCTTGGCCTTGTTCTACCGGAGTAGATTCACTCGCCAGCCTTCTGTCTCTCCCCTCCGTTCCATGTATTTCCTGGTTCCCATTCTTGGCCTGGTCCGGATGGACCTCCACTTCTAGCACAGCTTTTCGCTCTTCTGAGGACTTCTGACTCCTGGTTTCAACCATTCTGCCTGAAACCGTCTCCCCTTTGTCGGTCCGGGTTCGTGTGATCCGTTCCAGAAAAGGGTCGGTCATTGCTTTTTTTGCTTTTCAGGTATGAATTTCCTTGAGCTATTACCTCGATTAGGTATTCTTGACTTGCCTAGACTCATTTTCACTTTATCACTTCTTACTATTTATACACTCAGTTCGATTGTTAGTGTCCTTTTGATCTGACTACTGATAATAATAACACAACACAATAAATTCCAAACTTTCTATTAAATAGTGACCACGAATCCTTGTATGTTATCACGGCACAGCGTATTCACAACTTATTCACAATAATCCGTTCGGAATGAGCCCTCCGGAATGAGCGCAAATCAGCAGACCCTTCCGGATTGAGCGCAAATTAGCATTAACGTGTTTAAATACTCAAATAACCCTACAGTACAAGCCTCACAAACGGGCCACAAAATTGATCGTAACGATCCTGACTGATATAAATGCCTGTAACAACAATATATCTATCAACAACAAACGGGAGGGTCGGATCACATCTTGTCTGGGGGGATGATTTCTCCTGATTTTTTACTTTTTTACTGTTTTTGGTTTTTCGGTTATTTTTTTATGTTTTTTGTTTTTCTTGGGTACTATACTACTTTTTGTTTGGTTTTACATATATCTTTAAGTGTTTTTGGTCACAAACCTCTCAGGGAACGAGGGGATGGCCGATCCCCCCACCCTTCCTGGTTCGTGAATTTTTGGTCTTAACTAGGTTAAAAAGCTACTCACGGTAATCCGGAAGGCTTCCGCGTTCCGAACTACTCTTCCAACCCGGCGGTTTTGGCCTATTAAGGGCGTTAATGTGAGCATCCGCTCGGCGCGGAGTCCTCGTTAACGGTTCTGCCGGTCATGATGTTAAAAAAGAATAACACCCAGGAGCGCTTTAAAAACATCTATGTAACATTCGCCCGGAAGTAAATATCGACGGAAAAAAATGCTAGGTTCTAAGACGACTGGCCAACGTCTAAAAAGAGCTCTACATGCTTTTCACCGTCTCTACCAAAGCCAGTTCTCTTGGTGGTCTTTCTAACATCGGGTCGACAAAAACGTTAGTGCTTCCGGCTTCGGTCAAAACACTCAGATTAACTTAAATACATGCAGAAATAGTGATTTTAGTGATTACAATGATTTTTGTGATTTTAGAGTGATCTGAGACGATTAAGAACAATCTGAGACGATTAAAACGATTAAAATTGAGACCCCTCCGGATTGGTAAAATTAGCTTTTCTGAGACTTCCTTGATTTTCAACCTATACCCCTCCGGATACGTTCTCCGATGCCATTATGCTGTCTGTATTAACTAGGAAGGGTATCTGGTCCTTCCCTAGACCCTTCCGGATTGAAGTTAAGCCTCTTATTTGACAATTCACGCTAACGGTGAAGGGTCTTATCGCTAGCCTAATTTCGACTCTATCAAGGTTTTCTGGTGCCTTTAGCCTTCCCTATTCTTCTAGAACAGCGTAAAATTGCCTGGTTCAACCGTTTCTACCCTTTGGTAGGGTGTAAGGGCTTTCCAAAAAATTTTTAAATAAAACGTGAGGGGTCTACCCTCCCGAATTGGCGAATTTGCTAAAAACAATCTCAAAAAAATTTTCACGCTTATTTTTTCGAATAACTTTTGTTCTTATTAGTAAGCTCAGCTAATTTTTGATCTAATGGTACCAAGATTAAGTGGATTTGTCCAGTAGTTGCAAAATTATTGACCAAAACGTCTTTTTTCTAAGGTCAAGAAATTTCTCTCTTATAGGTTCCGCCTAACTTTTTCCGCAATTCTGTCCTTTTCGACCTAAAAATTATTGATCCGAGCTCAGAAGGCCTATGTTCTTCTAGTTCAATGCAAAAAACCCGATCTAAAACGCTATAGTTGAAAAAATTTGCGAAAAACTATGCTATTTGGACCCCTCCGGATTGATGAATCCACTGAATCAAACACGTTAAGTTCGATTTCTCCGTAACCCGGAAGGCTTTCGGGAAGCGGGTTTTAAAACCTGTAGATTCATTAGTGGAACATGTCCGAACAACTATTTTTACTGTCCTAACTCAAAAATTTCAAAAAATTTTCTGATTTTATAGTGTTCCGTTATCTCAAAAATCGCGAAAATTCGGTTTTTGGTACCAAAATAGTTGCAACCACTTCCGAACTAAACTTAACCGGTTCTACCTACTACAGTAGTGCAATTACGATGTAACACATTAATTCAGCGCTTTTTTGTGGGGGGATCAAAATATCGCTATTTTGACCCCAAAAAACCGGTCTGTTTTCTTCGTTTTTTCACTGAAAAACGAAATAGGAGTATTAATATGGGCTATATAAGTAATAATATAATACTCTACCCCTCCGGGTTTGTTCAATATCCGAATTAAGGTGCTTAACTTGGATATTCGCAGTTCGGTGAAGGGTCACTACAGTGCAGCACTGTCGAGCCCCCCACAGATCAGTATCTTAATTTTTTTTGTACCAAAAGGGATACAAAACTTGTTAACGATACCCAACAGTCGATTGTTGTTGTCGTTGAGCCCCTCCTTGTTGCTCCTTGTACCACTTGCCGGATCAGTCTTCTCCCAAGACCCCTCCGGAATGAGCGCAAATCAGCAGACCCTTCCGGATTGAGCGCAAATTAGCATTAACGTGTTTAAATACTCAAATAACCCTACAGTACAAGCCTCACAAACGGGCCACAAAATTGATAGTAACGATCCTGACTGATATAAATGCCTGTAACAACAAGGTATCTATCAACACAAACGGGTCGGATCACATCTTGTCTGGGGGGATGATTTCTACTGATTTTTTACTTTTTTTTTTTACTGTTTTTGGTTTTTTCGGTTATTTTTTTATGTTTTTTGTTTTTCTTGGGTACTATACTACTTTTTGTTTGGTTTTACATATATCTTTAAGTGTTTTTGGTCACAAACTTCTCAGGGAACGAGGGGATGGCCGATCCCCCACCCTTCCTGGTTCGTGAATTTTCGGTCTTAACTAGGTTAAAAAGCTATTCACGGTAATCCGGAAGGCTTCCGCGTTCCGAACTACTCTTCCACCCCGGCGGTTTTGGCCTATTAAGGGCGTTAATGTGAGCATCCGCTCGGCGCAGAGTCCTCGTTAACGGTTCTGCCGGTCATGATGTTAAAAAAGAATAACACCCAGGAGCGCTTTAAAAACATCTATGTAACATTCGCCCGGAAGTAAATATCGACGGAAAATAAAGCTAGGTTCTAAGACGACTGGCCAACGTCTAAACAGAGCTCTACATGCTGTTCACCGTCTCTACCAAAGCCAGTTCTTTTGGTGGTCTTTCTAACATCGGGTCGACAAAAACGTTACTGCTTCCGGCTTCAGTCAAAACACTCAGATTAACTTAATTACATGCAGAAATAGTGATTTTAGTGATTACAATGATTTTTGAGATTTTAGAGTGATCTGAGACGATTAAGAACACCAAAACTTGGTATTGATCAATACCAGGAACCTATTAATTGTTGTGATAATTTTATTAAATAGATTTGTTATGTTTGATGTTTGTGCCTGTATGGGGAGCGCCCTCTGAGGGATTTTAGAGACAGGTCTGTCAAGTGGCTTTCTGTGGGGAGGTGGGAAACTGGAACTGGCTTGAGGAGTCTGGTGGTGCGCCGCTGGACCTACTGAGCTCGGGTGAGATTGTTCCTTATTTTTGATTTTTATAATTCGATTTTAAAATTTAAATTAATTTAGTTGTCTTTTTTTTTATTTGCTGATTTGTAAAATTCCCACTAACCGCTTATCATGGGTTAGTTCAGTCCCCTAAAGTCCAGTCAAAATCCTTTTTTTTTAACCTTTATGCTGCGTCAATATGAGGAAAAACAACAAAGAGTGTACAAGCAAAGATTGCTTAAAATCTTCAGGACTGATAAATTGGATTAGATGTGATTGTTGTTCTAGTTGGTATCATTTCAGTTGTGTAAAAATTTCTCTTAGCGACTTTAGGAAAATTCAATGGTTTCAGTGTCTTTTATGCATTGATGTAAAATCTGTTAATAAAGCAACAATAGGTAATGATTTAGTGCTAGACAATTATGTTAATACAGCCATCTCAAATGTCCGAGTACTCAAGAGAGTACCAAAAGAATCGCGTGTTCCCTTGGCGGAAAGTCTGTCGGACAAAATAAATGACATCGTCTACAATGTTGAAGATGTTACAAAATGGCTAATTTTTTTAACGTCGTTCTTGTTTTTTTTTTGGAGCAACCGAAAAGAAGTGGACGCAAACAGACCACAAGCATGAGTTCTTTGATAAATAAGAAAATTCGAGCAAATGACGTGTCACTTCCAAAACTCCATCCCCAAGTTTCAAGCCCGACTCTGAGTGACCTCGAGCAGAGAATAAAGTTAATAAGTAGTAAGCTCGATGAAGGAAATGTAAAGGGAGGAATAAGGCTTGCTGCTTAAGATGACAAAATAGCTCCTTTTTCAACTGATAACTATCAAAAATTGTTGTCTAAGCATCCGCAGCGAGCCAAATTTGCAGCTCCAAATCCAGAAAAGTTGGATAGTTTTTTCGTAACCGATTTCGACCTATACAAAGCGATAATGTCCTTTCCAAACGGATCAGCAGCAGGTCCTGATAAAATAGTTCCTCAAACTTTTAAAGATCTTGTTAGTAAGTCGAATGGCAGTGCAGGACTTAATTTTCTGAAATCGCTTACTAAGCTGATAAACCTCAATGGAGATGGCAAAATACCCGAACCACTAAGACCTTTCTTTTTTGGCGCAAAGCTTATCGCCCTCATAAAGATAGACGGAGGGTTGAGAGCGATTGCCATAGGCAACACGCTGAGACGTATCGCGTCTAAATGCGCTGGAAGCAAGGCCCTCTCCGAGCGACAAAATTTTTTCCGAAACGTACAGGTAGGATGCGGTACCAAACGGGGAGCAGAAATAGCTGCGCACTCGTTTCGAAACCTAATTGAACGCGACGACAATCCAAAATGCACTGTTCTTTTAAAACTAGATTTTAAGAATGCCTTTAACTCTTTAAACAGAGAAACAATGCTGAATCATGTTTATTCAAATCGCCCTGAATTGTATAATTACACCCATTGCGCGTATGGTAAACCAAGTTACCTTTTTTTACGGAAGCTCTGTCATAATGTCAGAAGACGGAATTCAGCAAGGTGATCCTGAAGCCCCACCCCTTTTTGCGGAAACAATTCATACACTAGTCAAACAGTTGGAGTCGAAAATTAACATCTGGTATTTAGATGATGGGAATTTAGCCGACGACTATAAGGTAGTACTCCGGGACCTCAAAAACATTCTGAAATCGGAACAAATTTACGGCCTGAGCTTAAACACTGAGAAGTGTGAACTTTGTTTTTTTGGGACCGACTACTAGTACACAGTATAATTCAATTTTAACACAATTTCGAAAAATATGCCCCAAAATAAACATAAAAACAAAAAAAGAACTCCTCATTTTAGGATCTCCAATCGGCGAACTTTGCCGAAAAGAATTGCTCGACGAAAAAATTAAGGAGCTTGAAAAAATCTCGGATGTCATTGACAAACTAGACGCCCATTATGGTTTTTACCTCCTGAAAAATTGCTTTAGCATGCCAAAACTCCTATATTTTTTGCGTACGAGTCCTTGTTTTTTGCACAATGATTTTTTGGAACGTTACGATAAATTACTGAGAAATTCGTTATGCAAGAAAATGGATGATAACCAGTTTTTACAAGCAGTTCTCCCGGCAGCCAAAGGTGGCTTGGGCTTTTCTTCCGCTCGTCTACTCGCTTTACCCGCTTTCTCAGCCTCAGCAGTAGGAGCAAAAGATGCCTTGAGCGAAATGTTTGGTTTGGAGCATGTGGATGGAACCTATGATGATGCGCTTAAACGGTGGTTTGACCTTGGAAAAATTGAAAAGGCTCCGGAAAATGAAATCCAAAAAAATTGGACGGAGCCAATTTTTGACAGCAAAATTGCAGACTTGATTTTACGACTCGAACCAATGGACGTAAAAAGGTTCAACGCGTTCCAAGATAGATTTGGCTACCAATGGTTGAACGTCATCCCGTGCAAAAATTTAAAATTAAAACTGTCGAACCAACAACTCAGAATTGCGATAGGACTTCGATTAGGATAAAAATATGCGAACAGCATAAATGCGTGTGCGGAAAAGACGTTACCGAGGATGGTTGACATGGTCTTTCTTGCCTCAAAAGTGCAGGGAGATTCTCTAGGCATTCAAACCTGAATGCCCTTATAAAGCAGAGTCTATCATCTACTCACATTCCGTCTGTTTTAGAACCACGACACCTCTACAGGACCGATCAGAAGCGACCAGATGGTTTGACGCTCGTTCCATGGGCTGATGGTAAGCAGCTCTTGTGGGATGTAACGGTAGTAGACTCCTTAGCTCCTTGTAGGATTAATGCCGGGTCTGTTTGTAACCCTGGTACGGCTGCCGCTGAAGCGGAAGAGCGAAAAATTGACAAGTATAAAGATCTTGTAATTGATGGATATCTTTTCCAACCGCTAGCTTTTGAAATTCATGGCGCGGCACAGAAGTTTTTTTGAGCAAGCTTTGTAAGAACCTAAGCATATGCACTGAGGAACCCAGAGCAGGCAGCTTTTTAAAACAGAGGATCTCCCTGGCAATACAGATTGCGAACGCCGCTTGCGTACTCGGAACAATAAATGACAAAATAACTTTCGACGAAATTTTTTTACTTGTAACACTTGTATATTATATTATCTCGTGTCGAGTTGCGTGTTCTTATTGAAGAAACGTAACCCGTATCGATTTTAATTGAAAAGGACTTAAACACTTGTCATCTTCTTTTATCATTATCACTTCCATATCTAAAAAATTCCAAGGATTTTGACTGGAATACATGATAAAGGGACTCATGACTGTAACCTCGGTTACTATGATACTTTTGACCTTCTGATTACCATTAATACCAATACCAATACCTGATTCTGTCAATACCAATACCAATTTTTCACGGTATTGAATTCCCTGGCATATATTAAGATTTGATCATTTGTTATCGTAAGGTGAACTTTTGCATCTTGTGCTTTGACTAATTGTTACCTGCCAGTACGCCTTGGATTTCATTTAAGATTTTCAATGCCCCGGGTCCAGCAGCCAGCGATTAACAGTCATTTCAAGGAATGTCGCAGATCTAAGAGAAATTTGAAAGGAAAAGATGGAAACGTCTCTGAGGAGGTTGAGCGAGCTGGTGTAGAAATTGTGTGTGACCCCTTGGTTGATCTGCAGGAAAAGCCATCCAGAAATGTCACGTCCAGAAAAAATGTCAAATCCAAGGCAGCTGAAATTGTAAACCAAGGGCTTCTTAATTTTTCACCGAAATACGATGGTAAGAAGTTAGGCGAAAAGAAAGGCCTCGAGACTGGGAAAGAGGTCTCTGAGACCTTAACGGCGGATTCAGAGAAAAATCCAGATTTAGACTGTCCAGAAAAAAAGATAGCACCCAAAGAAAAATTAGGAACTGAGAACGTCAAGTCTGAAGATTCTTCCAGAGAAGAAAGGTTCAGTAATAAAATTTCACACGATGCGAAAACTACATGTGGGAAATTCCAGAAACCTAAAAGCCGATCAGCAAAAATGCTGGCCAGCCTAAATATGATTGAAATCAATACTAAGGTTAGTGAGGTTTTGGAGCCCAAAAGAAACAGTTTAGTTGTCGAACGCTCGAGTGGTGGAGCTGAAATCCTAAGCAATATCGAGATGAGTCAACTGCGAAGTCCCACGAAACGCAAGCAACAACCGCTCGATGAATCCGATAAGTCGGGCATTCAAGCAACACAAGAGAGCCCAAGAAAATTACTAAAACCTTCAAATAAGGACTTATTTCCTGTATGTCCGACCTTACCATTACCTGCCAAGTACGAGTTGTTGGTTGAGAAGTTTACTGCCCTTGAAACTTCAGCTCAGATGTTATACAATCGTAAGGAGCGTTGTGAGTTTGATAAGTTAATTACTGCTGTTGAACAAATTACGGAGAGAAACTTCATGCTATCCGATTTGACGAAAATCATGTATGTATTACCTGACGCCTATGAAGTCAGTTGGGAAAAGAAATACAAGTGTATGATGACTAAGTCGTTCTCTTGGGCTCTTACATTGAGTCCCAAGTTTAGTGAACTCAAAGAGCAATTTGTTGCATCAGATATGCTTGCCAGAAAATCGAAGTTCCTTCGGAACCTTATTGACCTTGTGCATACAGAACACAACCAGTATCTGAAAAGTTTGAATCCAAAACTGGTGATTGATAACACGAAGATCAAACGATGGCATCCCAAATTCGCTTTGGAGAAAGTGGTAGACGTGAAAGAAGCTGAGTTACCTCCTAAACCGACAACAGCGCAACCGAGACAAGGTTTAAACGAACTAATTCTGAAGACAAAGGAGAAAGCGACTGAGAAAATGGAGTCAGCGCTGGCGAAAATTGAAGCAATGTCTCCCAAAGCTTGTAAATCATCGTCTCCAAGAGATAATAAATTTTTCAATTTTCCTGGCAGCTCAGGAATTCCCGAAAAGCTGAGACTAAAAGTTCAAGCCAAGGAGGTAGTCAAGGCTCAAGAGCAATTTCTGATGCCACTAGCGGAAAAGGAAAAGCGAGCATTGCAGGCTAAGCTTCCCGAGGTAGCCAAGATTATAAGAGGAGTATTCCTGGCCGACAAGAGAGTAGCAATTCCAGAGGCTGAAATTTTTGGTAAGTTGAGAAGCGGAGTAAGTGGTGGCATGTCACATGACCATGGAAAAACGAGCCTCGAGGATATTAAGAAATTTTGCCCCGAATGGATTTCTATTGTGACTGTTCAAGGGAAAAATTATGTGAAAGTGACGAAGTCTTACAACTTTGCGACTGTTCTGTCCAAAATTCAATCATCAATTCAGTGATTAGAAATTGTTAATTTAGTATTTTGACAAGAGTGCCTTCGGTGATATGCCTTAGTAATGTCATTTTTTATCTTTTTTTTTTAGTTTTTGAAAATTGTCCTTTGGCACAAAATGAGCTTCTCTTTTGTTTTTTGAAGCCTCATAAAATTACTTTCAAGTTTATGAAAAGCTTGCCATGAGTGTCTTGATTAATTTGACAATTTGTTTTGGTAAAATGTTGTTATTAGTAAATCTGTAGCGTGATTAGTGAAAGAAAAAGGTTCAGCATGAAAGTTTTTAAAAGTCAAATGAGGTCAGCATCCGGGTAGTGGCTGCTCATTTTGGCTTCTTTTGTTATCTTTGTTTGAATCGGTTGTTGTTTTCAGGTTTCAATGGTTAAGCATATAGTTTAGTCTATTTATCCGAGATCTGCAAATATTATCAAATAGAATATACAGAGGAAAGCTCAATCGTGTCTACATTATCCCTCTTCTCTCGTCCCCACCCTCTCCCCTACCTCCTTTTCCCACCTCCCCCTTGTTGCCATGGCATCAGACATGCCCCCCTTTCCTCCTAGAGGGCAGAACCCTCCGCCCACCCTCTCCAATGCCCTCAACAATCACGCTTCATCTCCAACAGACCCGACGGCCTCCGGGGACAAGACGGCTGGCGGGGGAGGGGGTAATATCCCGATTACTCTGGAGGAGTTTCTGAAAGTGGGCTCTGTGATGAAGGCAACGACTGTTCATGGGGTGGTTCATCAGGGGGAAATCTTGGCTGTGGACAACAAGACAAAGTTGGCGTTCATGGGTGAGATAAACATGGGTGTTGTTACTCTAAAGAAAAATAAATCCTCAATTTACAACTGTTTTGCGTTGTGCTATCAGGCTGTTATTTTGTTGATCTTTTCGAATGGTTTATGCTGACTGGTCTTCTTGTTTTACTGCAGAGTTTTCTTTAATCTTTGGATGTGTTAAATTTTAAAAATGTATGTAAATTTTCTGTACTGCGTGTAAAATGTTGCTTTTTGAAATTTCAGCTGTTCCCTGTGGCACGGGAAATGGCAAGACGTCCAGTGGGGATTCGGCAAAACACAACATAGTCATGTTGAACCTGAACACGTTGCAGGCTCTGGACAACATCAAAGAGCCGCCTCAGGACTCCAACGACGCCCTAGCACAGCTTACATCATGCAGACCGCAAGATGTAATCTTATGTTTTTTTTTTATTATTTCACACCACGGATTAGAAACCATTTTTTCCAATCATTAGTGGAAAAGGGTAGATAACGTTTTAATTTTGAGGATCTAGATTATTTTCAAGGCTCTCCGTGAGCTCAAAAAAGACCGGATTGTTAATTTTTATTGTCAAAAGTTATCGTTTTTAGGTCGAACAAATTGATTTCCGATATTTCGTAAAGCAATAAAGTCTCTATTATACCTAAATTTTAGTGCTGTTTTTTTAAAATAAAAAAGTGTGACAAAATAGGTGGGCACCGTGTTTGTGATTAACTTCGGATGTGACTTGTGTGTTATGACGTGTTTTGTTTCGTGCAGGCGGAGGATCGACTGCGGCTGAGTGTTGCGGGAAAGAAGAAGCGAGTGGAGAGTGTGGGAGTGGGAGTGAGTCCACAGGCACAGACTCTCTTCGACAAGCTAAGCATGCAGTCAGTTATTCGAATTTTTTTTATTTATCCAACTTAAGAATAGAAGAAAGATCAATATAAACATGATAATTAAGTCTGAGTAGCGCACATTTTTTTGACGCAAAAATTAGTTTCAAAGCACCTCAAATCAAGACTGAATGAGCTAACTGATTCAACTATAACAGCTTATTACGCTTGCAATTAGCAAGCGTTATCAAATCGGAATATAAACTTTTTTTTTCGGGTTAACAACTTGTTTAACAGAATTATTTGTATCTTGTTTCATAATGAATTCAAATTTATGCGTGTCCGTCTCTTCGCCTGGAGGTGAAGAATACCTGGGATTCCCAAGATCGTCGGATCGAATCTGATCAGGAACTTTTTTCTAACTGGAAATATTCCTTTGCAAAAAAATGTCGCCCTATAGTTTAAATTTAGTTTTTGACTGAAGTTCCGCTGGATAGTTACTTGTCAGTTTGAAGTTAAATATAATTTGGTTTTGCAAGTGGTACGGAGTACTGCTTAGCCTGTGTTTCCATCTCGATATTCAACAGTCTGCTTGAATGTTGTTGTTGTTGTTGTAGTGGATTTACAGCACAAGGCTGATGGGTGTTGCTCCCTTTCCGTTTTTATTAGAAGATTGTCCACTTATTTCTGCATTGGTTGCAATCGCACGCAAGTTGCCAAGTGCAAATATTGTTTTCGTTGTACTTTTCATCCATGAAATTCCACATCAGTTGTAGGATTCGGTTCTTGAGTCCAGTTTTGTTTGTGAAATCAACGTGTTTGTCAATTCTGTTTGCAATTCGACTGGTACGTATTGTGAATTCCCCTCGCGCATTCTCTGTTCTGATTTTGGCACTCTTAAAGACGTCCTTAGTTCTGAGATTTGTCTGCAGGCACTGTGATAGACGTGGAAACACATCAGTTCGTCCATCAAGGCTAGAGAGTAGCAGTAGGTCCGTGAGTTGTAAGTACATTGGTAGTGGGAGCACATTTAGTGCTCGCAGCTGGTTAACATAGTATGTATCCGGGCTTGATACTGTCCATTTTGTGACTTTCTTTTGGAAGCGCTCCAGGCGTACAAGATCTCCTCGGCTAAGATTTGTACATGAAAGTCCATATATCAGAATTGGAATAAGAAGAGACTTATATAGGCCTAATTTGACTAAAGGTAGTGTTTTATAAGCTATATTACGTCTAATCAAGTAAAATGATTTATTAGCTTTGGTCAGTCTCATATCAATATGTTTATTCCAGGATAATTTATAGTCCACTATAAGTCCAAGATCTTTCGCTTCTGTAGAGGATTCAAGTTTTGATCCGGAAAGCTGCAGATCGTGTGGTCTGCCTCTGAACACCAATTGTGAGCATTTATCGAGAGCCAGCGCCATCTTGTTCTCCTTGACCCAGTCATCAATGGACTTCAAGTCCTGTTGCACTTTGATTAGGTCTGTGTTGACTGTCAGAAGTTTCAGATTGTCAGCGTATATGTACGGGTCAGAGAATTTCAGTCGGTCCGGGAGGTCAATGATGAAAATGCAGAACAGAAGTGGGCCCAGGAGGGATCCCTGTGGGACACCACTCGTCACATCTAGAGTCACTGAAGAAGTTTTCTCAACTTTTACATATTGTTTTCGTCCATTTAGATAATCACAAAGAATTTCCAGCAGGCATCCTCCTACACCAATATTTGCGGTCTTTTTCAGCAATTCAAGATGCGGCACCTTGTCAAAAGCTTTTAAGAAGTCCATATAATAAGCGACAACGTCATCTGTTGGGTTTTCGTCCAGTCCTCTGTAAATTTTACTCAGGAATGATAGCATATTCGTGGCCACTGATTTCCCTTTGACAAAACCATGTTGATGTTTTGAAAGGACACGTTCAAAAAGCGAGTAGAGAGGTCCGTAGATGCATTTCTCTAAGATTTTGCTGTCTATGTTGAGTAGTGAAATTGGACGCCAATTTTCCACATTACGTCTGTCTCCTTTTTTGAATATTGGGGAGATCGCTGCCGTCTTCCAGCAACTAGGTATTTTTCTCAATCTCTTGATGTTCTTGAAAATTACCTGCAAGGCATTTGCCATGTTGGTGGCTGTTTGTTGGAAGAAAATTGGAGGCAGGCCGTTGGGTCCTCTAGACTTGGTAACGTCAATGGTCATCAAGATTTCTGTTATAGTTGTATGAGATATGCTGAAATTTGTGATCTGTGGATTGTCACATTCAACGTCTTTAATGTTAAACTTTATTTTTTGCGAGAATACTGAGTGAAAAAATTCGTTGAGCAGATTCACCTTTTCTTCCAGGCTGGAAACAGTGGTGTTATCGCTTATCATTATTTTTGGCAGTGATGCAGATTTGTTGAGACTTTTCAGGTGCTTGTAAATGATATCTGTGTTTCTTGTACTCAGAAGTTTGTTCTGATAGTTTAATCGATCATTTTCACTGGACTGGATTACTACATTTTCCATTAGTGCAACTTGATGTTTGCGGTAGCTTGTTGGTTTCGAAATGAGTAGTTTTTTTTGGGTGTTAAGCTTTTTCATGAGGTTTGATGTGCTTTGGGTTATCCATGATGGTAACTGCTGTCGATGCGCAGTTCTTCGAGGCACATAGATTTCTAACAAATTTTCAAAGTAATCATATAGCTCTTGGCAGGTTTTATCTATATTTGTGTAGCATATTGGATTGAAAACTTTATCAGCCATAGCGTTGTTTATACCTTCGAAGTCAGCTTTACCGAAGCTTCTATATTTGTCAATGAACGGTTTGGCTTCTTGGTGTTCTATTTCGACGTTGAGGTTTATTGATTGATGATCTGATCAGTCATATTGTTTATCAAAGAATTCATCCCTTTGAGCATGTACGAGACAATTTCTATGGAAGACTACATCCAACAAGTTTTTTCCGCATGTAGAGAAGTTAACTGTTTGTCTGAAGAGTTTTGCGTCAAAGGCATCAACTACCTCCTGTTTCTCTTCACTGGCACTTGTTAGGGACGGCCAATTTGTTTCTGGGAAGTTGATGTCACCACAAACGATAAGGGATGACGAGGTTGGAAAGGCATTCAATATTTTGTTAAAATCTTCAGACAAGTACCTGTAGGGACTTGATTTAGGGGGGTTATAAAAGACACAGAATATCAACTCCTGGCCGGATATATCAATTTTGCATGAAACACAGCTGTCAGGCAGATCTACAGTAAGTTTTTGACATGCGAATGTATTCTTTACAGCAATGAGACTGCCGCCGTGTTTGTTTGTATCATTCACTCTTTCTCTGTCTGATCTATAGATATTGTAATCATGTAGCATTAATTCAGAGGATTCTATTTGATTATTTAGCCAGGTTTCACAAATGCAGATTATACTGTAATTACCAGATGTAACAGCAGTAGAGAGTTTGGCTCGACGTTCGAAGTTTATGAGACTTCTGGCATTTATTTGAAGTACGCTTAGAAAGGCCCCTAGTCACGGGCCGCTTTCATTGAGCTCTACTTTTACGTTGTCATTGAACAACTCCAAGTTTCTTATCCGTAACTTCTCTTTTGGAACGCCTTCAGTTATAAGTTCACGTCGCTTTTTGAGGATTTGATTTTCTTTAGCTGCGTCCTCCTTGGTCAGGGCAGGTGAGAGAAAGACTTTCCTTTCAGACAATTGGGTCCTTTTTTCTAAACTTTTCGCCAGAACTAATCTTGCCTCATGATGGTTGGCCACGGTCAACAGAAGGGTTCTGGGTTTCGTTCGCTTTTCATCGAACTTTCCCAGGCGTTTCATTTCAACGATGTTTGGTTGTTCATCAACAATCTCTAGAATCTTCTTGACTTCCTCGTTTGTTGGGACAAGGTTCTCAGCTTTCGATTTCTGGGGATCTTCGGCAATCCCCTGTATTCGGATGCATTGATTGATGTTGTGATTTGTTCGATTTTGCTGTTCTTTTGGTACAGCATTCTTGTTGTTTCCTGTCAGAACAGTACTATATGTCTTTTCCACTTTCTCACAGGTGTTCCTCAGTGCTTCGTCAACTTTCTTCTCAACGATTTGAGTTAATCTGTTTTCCATGTTTTGAAGTTTTTCATTTATATCTAATTCTTCCAGCTTTTCGGTCAGTTTGCTTTGTGTGAAGTTCCGAATGAACCGATCACGTACATTGTTTTCATGGCATGACGAACATAGCAGCATTGCCAGCGTTCCTAAATCTTTAATACCATTCACTACAACTGGTGTTAAGCCTGTGCAGCTAGTGGTCAGATGAAGGTTAGCGCTACAAGCTACGCATTGGTAAACAGGATCTTTCGGACCAATTTTCTGCTTACATGACTTACAGTTTTTAGTCATGGTATTCCTTACCTGGACTCTGAGTCAGAGACTCGAGGAGTACACAAGATTTGGAAGTATTAAGAGTTGCCTTGGACTCTGAGTCAGGGACTCGAGGAGTACACAAGTTATGATTTTGGACTTAAGATTTATGGACTAGGGTTTCCCTTGGACTCTGAGTCAGAGGACTCAAGGAGTACACAAGATTTGGAAAGATGGACTTACAGTTATGGACTTAATATTTCCCTTGGACTCTGAGTCAGGGACTCGAGGAGTACACAAGGTTTGAAAAGACCGACTTTTAAAACAGGGGTACTGACCTATTGCTCGTTTTGTTTTGCTCGCCTTCTGCTCTTTGAAGGTTTCGGTTGTTTCGATCTCTGCTGTAGGATGAGATTGAGTCTTGGGTAATAGTGAAGAACTACAGCTAATGACCGGAGTTCTTGATCGTGCGATTGATGTAGCTTCTTGTACTTCGCTTTTATGGTGTTGTTTATTTGCTCTGTCTTTGTGAGAATATGTTTCGTTACGTCAATGACTGTGATGTTCAGTTCTAGCAGATGCTCGAATATATTTGTTGCTCCCCACCTATGGCAGTAGATGATAGCGTACAAATTGGGAATTGATCTCAGAACAGAGATCAGTTCTGCCGGTGAGAGTGGTTCCCCGTCGTTGTTCTTATGATCGGTGATCGAGTTGTTAATTAGATCGTGCCACAGGACAATGTTCTTGTTGCAGTTTCGTGGGAGATTGATGAAGTTGATCGCCTTTTTGTCGTAGAAGATGTTGCGGAAATTGAGACCAGAGTACGCGTAGACCTCTTTCCTCACTTCTCTATTTTCGTCTTCGTCCAAAGAATCAATTGCTTGGGCTAGGGAGCTGGCTCCAACAATTTGCAACATCAGGTGATGATAATATTTGAGACAAGAGGCAACCACGGCTACCTCGAAATTCAATACTTATCTGAAACTATTTAATGTGGAGTTAGCTTTTTGCAAAGGGTTTATTTTGATGACCTTTTTTTTAATTTTTAGGTCGACCAAATTGATTTTTCGAGCTCTCCCAAAGCACGGTTTTGTCCCTATTTTGGCCAAATTTTTTGCGCCGCAGGCAAAATTTTGAAAAAACAGGTCAAAAAAGGCGTTTTTATGCACTTTTTGGAAAATTTTGACCGAAAAATTGCGTTTTTTCGGCGCTCGCTCCCCCCTCAAAATTAGTATATATTGGCGCCAAAGGCGCCTTTAGAAAATTTTTAGGGTCGGTCGGCCAAAAATGGATTTCTTAAAAAGTATCAAAGGGGGACCCTTTGGGTCGGCAGGGGGTCGAATCCCTGAGGGGGGGGGGGGGGGGCATCCGCCCCCTTGCCCCCCCCCCCTAAATCCGCCCCTGGTTTATTGCATGTTGTACTATTTTTCGAAGAATCCTTTAGTCATTTATACAGAGAAGCAAATTCTTTGTTGTCTTCAATCGGAAAAAGTTCGGGAAGCCCAATACGTTTTTAATTAACTAACTGACTATCACAGTAACATATACTAAATCTTAGGACTCTTATATGTACTTTAATTAGAGGAGAGAGTAGAAATTGTGGCAATTAGGAGAATTGGTTTGAATTTTTACGCTATGTAAACCGGGAAGCAGTTCATTACTCAGTGAGTTAAATAATATTTACCACGCTTAGTTAATTTGTGGCCTTGAGTGGCAACAAAGAGCTTCGCTCAATAAAATAACTCTGGAATGTGGAAAAAATACACATGTGCTATGATTAGACACTGCGAATCGCAAAAACCTCAATTATTTGATAGGAAATCGCTGTGAAAGTAGGCAATTAACGATTCAATAAACGTACCATTTGTGAAAAGCATTATTTGCTTGAGTGTTTAGCTAACCAATTATTACTTCCAATTATGATAGAGTGATTTCCCTATAGACGCAATATATGTCTTGACGCTAAATTCATGCTCAACGCCCTTAAATGTTAGCATAATTGGAGAACAGTTGCGGTCATCAAAGTCAGAATGAATCATTTGAAAAGTATCTACATTTGTGACATCGGGAAAATAATCAGACAATTAGGCAGTAAGGAAAATCATGAAGATTTGAGTAATGCACATTATGTTTTTCGATATATTTGTGTATTTAAGCACTATTTGTTTCAAAAAATGAAAATTGAAAAATATTGTAAGGTTGTTGCCTTGTTTGACCACATCATTTTTTCGTTCATACAACAAGAACAACAATTAAAAGCCAGATGTGGCTGAGTGTTGAATCATATCGAAGCCTTTTAGACGTGATTCAAGCTGTATAAAAAAGAATGGTTTTCCACTAGAGTATTTACGGTCTTTCGAGTGAAATTAATTTCTTAACGCTCCTTCTGCTATCCAAAAACAATAAGTCTAATTTGTTTTGATTTTTTTCTATTTTCCAAAATTAATTCCTGGTCGCAAAAATTGTCCTCTCACCAAAAGCAATGTGTCTTAGTTTGTGCTAATTTCTCCTTTTTTCCAAAGTTAGTTCCTTAACCCGATAAACGTCTGCTAATCAAACAATTATCAGTCGTATTTTTTGCTTATTGTTTCTCCAAGTTTCCAAAGTTTATTCCTTGTCCCGAAAAACATCTACCTTAAAACAATGAGTCAGTTTTCTATTTTTTTTTCCAATTTTCCGATTTTTTAGCTACATTTTGCTAAAATCGCTGGTCGAAAAAATAGCTTTAATTAGTTTTCCGAAGCTTTTGAAAAATGCAGTTTTTAGTTTTTACTCAATCGTTTTTTCCAGTTCAATGATTTTAACATAGTACCCGAAAGATATTGTTCTGATCACAGATTTAGAAAGATAATTCTCCTATGTTTTTATGTTGTGGGGTTTGAAATATTGTAATTTGGGGCAATTAACGCGTGATATATTTTGCGCTATTAACGCGTAAACGGATGTTTAAACTATCCTTAAAAATCGTTCCAAATTGGTTAAAGCAGGCTATTTGCCATAATTGCTGCGTTACAAAGAGCCAAGTCTATGACTTGGTTTTTTATATGATGTGAGGTTGGATGGCTTTTAAAATTTTTCAATTTTTTTTTTTGAAATTTTCGATTTTCTTCAAGTGAACAATGATCCATAGACCTGTAAAGGCAGTTGGATTTTTCTATTGAACAACAAATAAGTAAAAGGTCACGAGAAACGTGATCGACTTCTAGTTTCAAAAGTGGATTTTAGTTATCGGATTTCATAGCGGAATATAAAATTTACCAATCGATCCAATTTTCTCAAATTGAGTTATTTTTTTTTGAAAAAAGTCAATCATAAATTATTCTTGAAATTCATATTGCTAGCAATTCACTTAGGCCATCAGTTTTTTTCTTCGAAATATGAAAGATAGATTTAAAAAAGAAATAAGTTTTTTTTTGGTTTCGTACGTTTGTTTACTCTTTTACAAGTGTCTGTTGGCTAGCTTTTAATTTGTTGAAGTTATCAAATTGTGTTTTGTGAAGAAAATCTATTGAAAGGTGTATTTTTAATAGCGGAAACACTTTCGAAGTTTTTTTTAATCCTTTGTTTTTTAGATTTTCTTTATTTTTATTGAAATTTGTTTTCAGAGTTTGCGCGGATTTTCTGTTCAGGCTTGCTAAGACTTTTTTTCTGGTGCAGATATCCGTGCTTCAAGAAATTATGAGGAATTTGTTTTGTTTGAATGACATTTTTGAACAATGTGTTTTACTGGTCACTTCCTTCTCCTTCGGTAGAAACAACCTAGTGTGTAGAACTATTCGAATTCGATTTTTTTTGCATTTGACTAGCTCTTTGTCCTATTTGAAGCTTTTTGATGACCTTTTTAAGAGTAATAAAAGCAGTAGATTGCAATTTTGGCCAAAGTGGGACAATTAACGTGCGATATATTTGGCGCTATTAAAGCGTAAGCGGAGATTTAATCTGTCGTAGAAATCAATCCTAATTGGTTTAACGCGTAAGCGGAGATTTAATCTGTCGTAGAAATCAATCCTAATTGGTTTTAGGGAAGCTTATTTACCATAATTGATTTGTTACTACTAGCGAAATTTATCACGTTGTAGTTTATATGGCGTGTGGGGTGATGATTTTCAAAAAATATCAAATTGAAAAAAAAAAATCATTTTATTTCAACATTTAATTTTTTCATGTTATTTTTGCTCCAGAGACCTTAAAAGGCAGTCAGAGCATTCACGGCTTTGCCCTGATACGATCAGTTTTGTATAACAAATAGCATTTTAGCTTGAAGGTATCATGGATCTGTAGCGTTGAGATAGGGAGAAGACCCGCAACAAAATAAGAGGGTTCGAACCTGGACAGGGTCGGATGTTTTATATGAACTTTTTGTATACTAGCTTAAATGCGTCCGCTCTATAAATTGAGGCATGTGCAATTGATAAATTTCTTTCTTTTTCATATTGAATGGTACTACTAATGCGTCGTGATTGGCTTGCGTCACTTAAGAAATTTTTTAGACTCAAAGTTTTACTCATTCAGCTTTTACGAGTATCGTTATCGGTCATATTTTTGCTTATGTATGCGAAGTACAACTTCGCCTCTGTGTTAAAGGAAGGCAAAATACAATATCGAACAGCAAAAAATTTAAAGTCACGAAAAACGTGATGGACTTCTAATTTCGAATATGGAATTAAATTGTCAGATTTCCCAGCCAAATACAAAATTCAGCTATTGATCCATTTTTCTCAAATTAGATTAATTTAATCCAAAAATTGTTACTCATAAAATGATTATTTTTAAATTCAAAGAGCCGTAAGGCCTAATATTTTTTTTCTTTGAAATTCGAAAGTTGAGGTTTGTTTAAAAAACAAGTCGTTTTTTTGTTTACTTGCTTTCTCTTTTTCAATTTACTCTTTTCCAAGTGTCAGTTATCTATGTTTTGGTTTGAAAGTTTTTTCAGAATTTTTGTGGTTTACTCTTGGTCTGCTCTTGAATAGGCTGCAGTTTTGGGTGATTTGTTACAATAGGTGGTGATTTTGAGCATAGTGTGTGTATTAAATTTGAGAACTATAATGCATAATATAGTCATTTCATTTTCAAATTTTTTTCTTATTTTTATAAATATTCAACGTAAATGGGCAGACACTTGGTGGATTCGAAGATCCCGTTGTTTGTCCTATCCAATTCGCGGAAGTTAGTTATATTTTTATCTTTGTTTGCGACAAACTTATAATTGGAGAAATAAATTCTTTCTTTAGTCAATTTTACATGCTGCTATGATAGTTTTTTAAACATTATTCTGATTGATGAAATGTCAGTCAAAAACTCAAATTTTACTTTTCTTTTGTCAAGAAATCTGGCCTTTGAATTGAATTACGAATACTGTTCGAAATAAAACAAAGAGTGATCCAGCTATTTAACTTGAACCTGTCACCTATTGTAATATATCACCAAGTTTTGCTTATAGTCAGGTGTTTCTGTGACTGATGTATCCCAAAAGGTGCAAAGCTAGCCTCGCTTCGAGTTTTAAGTTCATTAGTATTTAATAGTATAGAGTCATAAGTGAGAGAGGCTTTTCAAATGAAATTTTCAAAAATTGTTTAATTTATTGTCACCACATTTCACTCGCCAATGTCTAATAGCGAGGTAAAAATTGTTTGAGATTACCCTGAAATCATGGTTTTTTTATTTAACATGACTCTTTGTGTTAGATATTCGTGTTCGTGGTTTGGAACTGCGATCAAAATAGACACTCTGAATGTGACAGTTCATCCGCCTTACTACTCCTCAGACAACAACTGTGTCAAAGGCATGGACTTGATAAACTCACACTCGATTGGACACGTGAAGAAAGTAGTGGAGAACATCTGGCTGAAGGAGATGCATCAACATTCGTCGTCCAACAATCACCGAACCACCTCCCAGCCCCAGCCCCAAACGCAAGTTCAAACCCCCCACCCCCAGCAACAACAACAAACAAATGTAAACAGCAAAAAGACAAACAATAACAACAGCAGCACTTCTGGTCAGACGAACAATAATGCAAATGCGAAGAAAACTTCAGCTGCGAATAACAATAGTGCGACTAGTTAAAAGAGGCTAACTATGAAGATTGGAGTCAGAAGTACCTAAAATGATGAACTATCTGGTTGGTATAATATGGCAGAAGTTTTGGGCAATGTAATAAAGAGGAAGAATGAAAACTTTTCCACATTTGTTCAGGCGATTGCTCAAGTGATGTAGTTAACAATGATGGTGTGAAATAGTCGGCGAGTGTTCTCTAACCATCTTTCATGTATCTTCTTATCGTCACATGTTTAACCCCTTGTACACATAATTGGATGTCTTGTCTTGATACTAAGATGTAATCTAAATCTAAATGAATCAAGCTCATAGCCAATTTTAAATAACCAAAATATGATCTACATGGATTACATAGAAAAAAGTGCGAGTTTGAAACATATTAGATTGGAGTGTCATCGTTTCTTCGAATTGTAAATGAAAATTGCAGCAGATTTGAGTGTGTAATAAATTGTGTTCAAAGAAGAATGAAAGTGATAGAGTTTTAAAAAGTTAAAAAATGATGTCAAGATTCCACCTGTTATATTATTATTATGCCTTCGTTATTCTGCACAGCTGGCGTGAAAATATAAATAATAGTAATCAAGAGGGGAGAAAAAAATCGAAAAACTGTTGCAATGAAAAACTTAAGATCTCTGAAAACTAAAACTTTTTTATCGCAATTAGATATGTACGAAGAATGATAAATTTTGAAGTACGCTTTTTTTCGAATGAAAGTTTACTATGGAATGTATTATACCTAATATTTTCGCTGGTCAGTTGTGCCAAATTTATGTCTCCGTTACAAAGTTTCTGATTTTGTAATTTGAAATAAATTTTTATCTCCTCTTCTTGGGTTTGCTACGGCAATTGTGTAGCGTATAAGGCTGTTGCAAGTCGTTTCAAGGGACATTATTTGGTACCTTTGTTCCATTGTTGGGTTACAGAGTGAAGGCTATTTTCTTCGAAAATCTCCTACAGCGATAGAATTTTAGCAGAATCGTTTCATGGTCGTTTATCAGTGCTCAATAATGAAATTGCCGAGATAGCAAAAGATTAAAATTCCGGCACACGCCAGTGTGTAAAGGCATTAACAGATCTGGCGATGTTGTAAAAATCATAGTTTCAGCACAACTATTTTAGCTATAATTCAATGCAGAAACCATTAAAGGAAATTTGAGCGTAGATTATGTCTAGCGATCGTATTTTCTTTTTGAGAGTAATGAACGTAGTGAGTACTCTTATATAAGTCTTGCTGATTTTTGTTTTTTTTTTGCTTCAGGAAAAAGTCTTAAAATTTGTTCACGCTCAATTTTGATTTTTTTGCGGTTTGACTTCTGATTTTGGAAATGAAGGTCAGTGTATTTCCATTGTTAAAAGGAAGGCAAAATCCACTATCGAACAGCAAAAGTGTATTGGTCACAAAAAACGTGATCGACTTCTGATTTCGAAAATGCAAATTAATTATCAAATTTCCCAGCGAAATAAAAAATTTACGTGTTCATCCAATTTTCTCTAATTGGGTTATTTTTAACAAAAAAGTATCCATCATAAATTGTTTTTCAAATTCAAAGAGCTTTATGGCCATCTATTTTTTTCTTCGAAATTCAAAAGTTGAAGCCTCTTTGAGTTCATTACTCTTTTCCAACAGTTGGTTGGCTATCTTTTCTTGTTTTTGAAACTATACGAAGTTGGAGCTTACGATACCTTCAATGTTGGGCGAATATAAAAAATTTTGTCGAGTTTTTACTTAATCGAATGAAAAAATTTTTGTATTCTTCCTGAAAGCAAAAGTTACGTTTCATGGAATTATTCATATATGATAATGCAGGGTTTGAAAACACATTGAGAGCTGGAAAGTCATTAAAGTTTAAAAAGTGGTAAAACCCAAGTTTTCCAAGAATACGAAGGCGGCAGTAAGAGAGTTATTGTTTCAGTTTGCAGCTTTTTGACAAGGTTTTTGTCCTATTTTATCCCGGCTGAATGGGCCACTCTCTATTGGCCCTGCTTTTAAGTATCTCTGTTTTCGATAATGTTTTTCAGGAGATGGATATGGAGGGTTTTTACTTCAAATTTAACAAATTAAACAACCAAAACCAAACAGTTCTTACAAATAATTTTTCCTTGTTTCAAATTCGTTCCGCTGAGCCGTTCGCTTGAATTATTGATGAAATGCTGTAGAGTCTCTGAAACAAGTTTATTTTTTAATTTGATTGTTTTTTCATCAAATTTCGATCAAAGCGGTATTTTGTTTTTTTTTCACCGTTTTTCTCCCGTTTTGCAGACTAATGACAGGAAATTAACAAATGACACGATGAGAGACTGAACTCTTGTTTAAATTCTGGTAGAATTCGTCATTATGTTAACTGTTTTTGCAGCTGATATTTGCAGCTTTTTAACTAATTCGATTGCCCTTAACTAGGCAGAAAAACTTCTACTAAAATTTTTCTTGTGTTTTTTAAAGAGTCGATGAACGTAGTTAAGACTCTTGTACAGGTCGTGATGATTTTTTTTGTTTTTTTTCCAGGAAAAGTCTAAAAAATATTGTTCAGGCTCAAATTTATTTTGTTTTTGTTGTTTGACTTTTGATTTCATTTCAAGTTCACTTCATTTCGTTAGTCAAAAAGAAGGCGAAACTCACTATCGAACAGCGAAGTGTAAAATTCATGAAAAAACGTGACCAACTTCTAGTTTCGATAGTGGAATTTAATTTTCCGATTTACCAGCGAAATAAAAAAATTTATTTATTGGTCCTGTTTTCTGAAAGTGAGCCAATTTCATCAAAGTGTCAATTATAAATTGTTACAGAATTTCAAAGAGCTTTCAAGGTATCTAATTTTTTCTTTGAATTCGAGAGTTGAAATTTCTTCAAAAAACGATTCAATATATTTTTTGTTTACTTGCTTTCATTGACTCTTTTCCAACTGTCTTATGGCTATGTTTTTTCAGGAAAGAGTCTTGAGTTTGCTCAGGCTAAAATTTGATTTTTTGGGGTTTGAAATTTAATTTCTTAAGTTCCGTTCATTTCCTATGTTTAAAAGGAAGGCAAACTCCAATATCGAACAGCAGAAAAGGTAAAAGTCGCAAAAAACGCCATCGACTTCTAGTTTCGAAAGTAGAATTTATATTTATCGAAGTAAAATGATTATTTTTTGATCCAGTTTTCTGGAATTGAGTCAATTTCTTCGAAAAAGTGTCAGTCATAAATTGTTCTAGAAATTTAAAGAGCTTTAAATGCATCTTTTTTTCTTGGAAATTTGAAATGTTTTAAAAAAAAACAAGTCCGTATTTTTTCTGTTTTCTTGCTTCATTGACTTTTTCCATTTCTCGGTTTGACTTTTGATTTCTTATTAAGTTGTTCATTTCCTTTGTTTAAAGGAGGGCAAACTCCACTATCGAACAACAAAAGTGCAAAGGCCATGATAAACGTGATCAAGTTTTAGTTTTGAAAGTAGATTTTAATTTGCTGATTAACCAGCGGAATAAAAAAATCACCTATTGATCGTTTTCTCAAATTGGATTCATTTCGTCAAAAAAGTGTCAATCATAAATTGTTTTCGAATTTCAAAGAGCCTTAAGGACACTTTTTCTTTGATATTCAAAATCTAAAGTTTTCAAAGTCATTCTTTTGTTTCCTTGTTTTCATGACCCTTTTCCAACTGTGTTGGCTACGTTTAGAGGCTGGGGCAACACAGCCAGATTGTGCTTCATTTGTTACTCGCACAACGACAGGTGTCTCTTGTTGAGACATATTTTACCATATCTACCTTACAACTTTTGATGTCATTTCAAGAAACTGGCCATATATGTTTTGTTCATGTTCCTTAAGGATGTCTCTCCGCCTATTCCCAAAAAGATGTTAACCAATAAAAACGAGCTTTTACTTTGCAGAATATAAATAAATAGCAACGACGATAAATTATTGGCTAGAATCAGTTGTCAAACAAGTTTGTGAAGCGTAACAAACAGAAGCAAAGGATGCCGATTATTAGTTCTTCAAAGTTGTGCGAAACGATACCCAAGATGAAAGCGTTTTCCATTTCCATTCCTCGCAAACAGTGCATAGCCGAGGACACCAGAAAGTAGCCAGTGGTAGCTTCTCCCATCCATAGCAAACTTATGACCGCCTCAGCTGAGGAGTAATCTACAAAAGGAGGGTTTGGACTCCTCAATGCGACAAGGAATAAAAGGGTACAAATAACTAGATGTAGAATAAGAATAATAACAAATGTGATGAACTTTTGTATGGGTTTGAAATGGCTCACAATGCCCATAGTCGGAAGACAGAATCCCCAAAGAGACACTGAGAGCGTATAGCATCTTTGACTATAAGGGAGTGAAGTGTATGTGAAGAAAGAGGGAGAAAATGTGAACAAGTTTCCACCTGCAATTACCAACACGATCCACATGAAATACTTGTGTGCGTTCTTGCTCTGAACTTCCTGGAAAAACCAGTTGAAACTCGCAACGGGTGCTGCTTTGCTTTGACTGGTGGCTAGCGAATTATTAGCAGATCCGAGGCTTAAAAAGTTAAAATGTCGTTCCGTTTTGTTCTCTCGTGAGTCATCGCTCGTCATTTTGAACTTAGTTTGGCTCAGAATCAAGAAAATTGTAAAAGCAATGGTAGAACTGATGTAAATAGCGGATAGGCAACTCAATGCAGCTGTTGGTCCGAAAATAAAATCGGTTGACATTGAAGGTTCGAAGGAGTCATCACTAACATTGGCTGTTGATCCTTTTGTTTCTTCCCTCGTTTTGAAAGAGTTGGAATCGTTGAAATTGATTCGGGCGCCCTGGATGTAAGACATAAGAGTGGCTATGAATCCCCCCGAAACTTCTCCGACTAGAATAGCAGTGACAAAACTGGCGGGAAAGTCGCGCTCAATCCAGGAGAAGAGAAGAGTTCCTCTCAAGCCGTCTAGAGCGAGAAGAACGAAACTAGTCGACATGAAACCGAAGCTGATGTCGTGTCTGAGGTGTCCCCATCTGTCGGCAATAGTCTTATCCCACAGAAAAATTAGGGCAATGCTGAAAACAAGACCAAAAAATAACATAAAATGAGAAGACGTTTCACCCCGATTTTCATGCATAAAGGTACGAGCACAAGAGAAATATTGGAAAGACCGCTCATGAGTCCAAAAAATACGCCCAGATCCCAGCCTTCGGGTAGATAAGGAAGCATAAATGGTAGCTGAATTGTTAAGGAGTCTGTATACTGCCAGGTTCCGATTGAGCTCCAGTAGAGAAGCGAGAAAAATGTCGTTTCTTTGTGCCTCACAAACCATTCGTATATCTGGGAACTCGGCATGACTGCCAAGATATATTTCTTCTCGGAGTGTTTATAATTGTGTTAATAATTTTTAAAAATGTATAAGATTGGACATCTAGCTAATCATGTGTTTGAGAGGGGTCATGCTTAGATATTCTTATCTGATGGCTGTTTGAATGAAACCAAACACCAGTTTAAACAATTTGATCGAATATTGAATTCGAAAATGAACTCAATTGTTTAGTTTGAATGACAAGGAGACGGGTGTGCTCTAGACAATGAACTTAATGAGGCCCAGTCTACTTCCATGCGTGACGCTTGGCGTGCGGCTACTACCGCAATTAAATTGAATTTTCTTCTCATTTTTGCAACCTTATTTCAAATTGATGCATGCCTCATCAAACTGAGAAATTATTTTAATTGCACATGCTAAGCGACGCGCATGCAGGTAGAACGGTCACCACAAGTAATTGTTTCACAACTTGCTTGCCTCGAAACTGGACAAAAATGAGGCTAAATGTTGTAGTAAATAGTGATCAAATTTTCAGTAAATAATTTTCTTATAAGTACGCGCCTTGCTTCGGTTTTTATTGCATTACTGTCTCTCATAGTTATCTTTTAAGTTCAGTGTCTCGATCAGACCCGACTCCTTGCCGTTCACCTTGTCTTGTATAACTCAAATAACGAATTAATATGCAAAAATATACCATTCATCCACCTAAATTTGGAAGTATACCTCAGATATAAATATGTAGCAAGCTTGAAGTGTTCTCATCTAATCATCAATGATGTATATGTTGAAACATGATTTCTCCGTTCAATTCAAAGCGTTTTTACTTCTTTTATTTGGGCCACTCCAAGTGGTGTGATTTAACTATGGCCTAGCCTGGATCCAATCCCCCAAACCCACACACTTAGATGACCACTCGTTGCTGATGGTCTTTGAGCTATCGCTGTTTTCCATAAAGTTGCTATTTCAACACGGGAAATTGAATCTACATCAAAATTTCTTTGATGTAGGGGGAACTCATTTGAGTTATCATTTTTGGAAACTAGATTTTCGGATAATTTGTTTTATTCTTTTCTGGACTGTTTTCTGAAAACAGGTAAATAAGCAGTTTTACTGAACTGTTTGTTTTATGAAGAAGAAGCTTTGCTTTGAATCATGAGTGTTTGAATTGTTCTATTTTGTTTTATTTTTTGTTTCGACCGCTTCACAAAATTGGAAGGAACTATGGCGTTGGAGGGCTCCATTTTAGGTACCTGAAACCATATCTCAGTTCACTCGCTCAAATGTATGAAGTATCGGACGGACCGCTACCGAGTCGAAACAGTACGACCAGATCCCAGCATTCAGGAAGAAAAGGAACCATAAATGCTAGCTCAGTAGTTCAGGAGACTGTACAAGCGAGAAAATGTCGTCTCTTTGTGCCTCACCAACTATTCGTTTATCTGGAAACTCAACATAACTCCTTTTTTCGGGTTAACAACTAGTTTAATAAAATCAGTTGAATCAGTTATCATAGCAGTTCTATTTACTTCTTCCAGATTCCTTCCCTAAGGCCCGAGGGAGGTCGAGTATCGGCTGGACCTTGTTTTTTTTGCAATTGTATGCAACTGAAATTTTTTCGTTAAAAATTGAATTGTCAGACTTTCATTTGTCTGCTGAAGTTTTGTCGGCTAAGTTGTAACATCACGGTTTTTGCATGGGCTGTAAGCCAGCCACTTTCTTTGCAGTTGCAAGTGCAAGTGTTGTTCATTCTAGTTTCATGGAGGGTCTTGAAAGATTTAGAAATTTAAAAAATTTTTTTTTACCGGTTCAGCTGTTGTCTGCTAAAAGGTTGTCGGCTAAGTGGCCACATCACTGATTTTTTTGTGCTGTTAGCAATTTTCATTGTAGTTGAAAGTTCTTGTGATGTTAGTTTCAATGGGGACTTAAAACTTATTATTTTTTATAAAATCTTTTTTTTTTCGGCTCAACCGGTGTCTGCTGAAAGAATGTCGGCTTTGTTTCATCTTCGTAAGTTTTGTTCCACTGCTAATTTAGTATTCAATTGTCTGGCATGTTTGCCTAGAGTGAATTTTTATCGAGACATACGAAAATTTAAATGTTGGTAGACTTATTTTTTAAAGCATTTTTGACTTCTTCATTTTTGTACGACATGGTTTTATGTTTCTTGTATCGCAAGTTGTGCGAAGCTCTGCTTTGCCTCTGTGTTAAATATATAACATTAGATGTGATTGGATGTTTCATTATTGAAGCGTTTCAGATTGATCTGATTGCTTTTTGAATGAAATCAATTCACCAATTTAATCGATTTAGAATATTGAACCGATTAATTTTTTTTTTGAAAATACGGAAACTTAGTGCGCTTAAAATATCGGAGAGTGATTGAGTTTGATTGGTGCACCTAAGAGTGCCCCGCGTAATCCTACTTTTTACATTTACATGGTGGTTCATTTTGCTTCATAAAATAGACAAATCTAACATCTGTTTTTTTAGCTGGGACCACGGAGGCTAGGTTTTGAAAGTTTTCTGCTTTCTTAGAATGCATTTTTTGGATTTTCTGCATATTTGGTGATTTTTTTCATGGGTAATATTTCTTGGAAGTTCTGCAGTTATTTTCTTGTAGAATGTAATTCTACTCAATTTTCACTATTTTTGCTAAACCCAAGTCTTGTAGCCTAGAATCCTGCTCGGCATATTTTGTTTCTTATTGTCGGTACAGCATTTTTTAAACAAGTTTTTATCAAATTTAGCTTCTTTCAGTGATGCAAGTAATTGATGAGTTCGAAGATTCTTTATAATTGCTTTTTGGTCCCTATGTTGATTGAATTTATGACACAGGTCGGTATTGGCTTCGTATTGCGTCGTTTGACACATGCAAATGAATTTGTATGCTTTTAAATGGTTCGAGGGACATAACACTTGTTTCCTTAAGTTTTTTTAGCTCAATTTTAACCATTTTAGCTAAACCTAAGTATTGTAGCCTTGAATCCCGCTGGGAATATTTTGTTTCTTATTGTCGGTACAACATTTTTTAAAGATGTTTTATCAAATTGAGCTTCTTTTGAGACTAATTTAAAATAATATGTTTTTGGCGATATATGCGACATTTAATCTTTGTGTTTTTCGGCGATTGACTCACGCTATGCTTGTGTTGCATCACAAGTAGTACGAAACTGAGGTTTGACTCTGTGATCTTCATGTTTTTGGTTTTTCTATTACATCAAGTTGTTTTTCACAATTACGAGACAAGTGTCTTTTAATCAGGACTTACACTTTTTCCCACGTAAACACATTAGATCTACTTAACAATTGCCCCCTTTTAAGAAATGGGGGCAATTGTTAAGTAGATTTAAATAACGCATTTTTGACCAATCAGATTGCTGCCAAATTAGAATTCTCAATACAAAGCTCTAGCGCTAATTAAAAGGGGTGGCGATTCTTAAGTAGATACCAAAGGGAGGGCGACTGTTAAGTAGAATCAACACCTTTCTTACGAATCTGTTGGGACATAAAATCGCTTTGTTAGTGAACCGTTGCAAACTCGAGACTCTTTCCCACTTGGCTTCGTGGAAGCGCAGTCGCCTTTGTACCCTAAGGTCTATGGTTCGAGTCCCGTTCGGACCTTGTTTTTTTTTTCATTATGTTTTGTCGGCTTAGTTGCTTATGTTTTGTCGGCTTAGTTGCCACGTTAGAGGATTTTCTTTTGTTGTCAGCAATTTTCCATCACATCGTAGATGCTAGAGTTTTTGATTTTTTCCAGTAATTTGTAAAATTAATAGCTCTGACATTGTATATTTTCCTTGGCTTACTTTTTTGTTTTTTTTTCGCTTAAAGGTTTTATTCAGCCTCAATCGTTTTCACTTCTCTTTTAACAGCGTAGTTGCTTGATTTTACCTTGCTTCATGAGCAGCAATTGGATCATTTTTATGAAAAGTTCTGGTAGTTTGTTGAAAACATAAACTGCTTCTGGCATCAATCATAGCAAAAAGTTAATTTTTTAAGTAGAGCTCATACATTTTTGAAATAACCAAGAAACGGCGTTCTTTTTTTCTTAGCTTTTTCTTCTTTGCGTGCGTGACAAAGTGTTAAAACTGATATCGACATGTTTAGAAAAACGAATTTTTCGTGTCAAAATAATCGAATTTCTGTTTAGCCAGCGAACAATATCAAATGAAGTGCCCAAACGCTCGATTCTTGGTCCTCTCTTTTTTTCTCGTGGTAAATAATGATTTTCCGCACTGCTGTGAATAGCAAAATGCTACCTGTGTACGGATGATGCGAAAATTGTTGATTTCATTACCGAAACCCAATTTGTGCAGAGCGACCTTGACTACATATCCTTGTGCTGCTTCAAAAATCAGATGACTCTTAATGCGGGAAAATGCATACACTTGGAATTCCGAGGATCAAGTGAGCTTTTCATGGGTCCTCGTGTTAGAGAACAAGTCCTCGAGCACGTAGGTCTTGGGGTCGTGATTGATAAAAAATCTGAGCGAAAAATGCCGTAATGGAGTGCTAGCTATGATTAAGATACACTCCACAAAATTAACTTTCAAATGCAAGCTAGAAATCTACAAAAGTCTGATTCTGCCCATAATTGTTTATGCATCACCCTGCTGACAGCCGAATATTAAAGGTTTTCTATGTCTGGAAATAATACAGAAGCGAGCGACACCTTGGAATACCGGATCCGGTGGCTACTTAGAAGGTCTGAAGAAGGCAAATATTCTTCCTCTGAGTTTATACCTTCAGATCTCTGATTTACTCACGATGTTGACTTTCGAGCAGGCATCTGCCCGGAACAGACTTGCTCAGCGCACAAGGTTTATAGTCATGATCCCGAAACGGAAACTTGCCGAAGCGAAATTCTAAATAAGGACTCCAAGACTTATGAAAAGAATTGAACAAGATGTAGACTTTTTCAACAGTCATGGTCTCAAATATGGAATTTTAAGATACCGCTGGAGGTACTCGACTGTGACTGTTCATAGATAGTATCAAGCACATGGAAACTTTAAAATAAACTTAAATGGGAGCAATCCCTTCAGACTCGCTTATGTAGTCTGTAAAATTATAATAATAATGATGATCTTAAGTGTCCCACATCAAGTAATTAATTACGACTGCGTTTGTCAAAATACTTGTTTTATTTCTCTAGTAAACCATTAGAAAATTCCTGAAATCTGATTGATCTTTTTTTTCCGGAACTCTTGATCGCCTCATTGGAGTTGGTTGAAGAGCTGCTAACAGTCATATAGAATGTTAAATACACTTGTGAGATCAAGTGTCTTCTAAACGGGAACTAAAATTTTTTCTAATTATCAACTTTCTCTATACTCTATACGTTCTTACTTTTCAAATTTTTGAAATGGCAAATGCTGATTCAGTAGAAATGAATTATGAGCGCTCGAGTTTGAGTTTTGCTCTCAATCGAAAATATTCGTTTCTGATGGGATACGATCTTTTTCAATCAAATTTTTTTGATCCTGAAAAAAATCATTTTGACTGCCTATTTTATCGGCTAACTTTCCAAGGCATGGATTTTGGAACTATCTTTTGACTGCCTATTTTTATCGGCTAACTTTCCAAGGCATGGATTTTTCTTTTTATTTAAACAATGCCTACTATAATTGAAAATCGAGTTGATATATTCTTATGTTTTTGTAGAATTTTTAAAAAATGTTTTTATATTTGAATGGTTTCTTCGGCTTATTTTATATTGCTTTAGTTGCCTCATAAGGCGTCTTTGATGAGCGAAATTAAAATTTTATGCGTTTGTGATTAGGCGGGCGTTATGGAATTTTTAAAACTTTTTTGCTCAACAGCCGTGTGTTCAAGTTATGTTTCCTAACTTATTTAGGACTGGTAGTTGTGCCTCGACTTGTTTTTCTAAAACTAAAGTTTTTTTTGCGGTAGTTTCTTCATTGTTTTTTGTACTAGTTGGCCTGCTTTTTTTGCTTTGTATTTTTGATGCTGAATCTAGTTTTGATGAAGCGCAATTTTTTTTAGCTCGAAGTATGCTGCAACTTTTCGTAATTAAGTTTTCGCATTAAAACTTATTGGACGGGATTTTCATTTTGTGCGTTTCAAGGAAACTTTTTGGTTGTTTTTTTTTAGCCTCATTACCCCATATTTTTTTTGATTATGAATTCCGATAAAATCCCGCCTTCTTAATAATTTATTCAATTGATTATAAAAAGATTAGCTTGTTATTCTGCAAGTAGCTCAGCATGGTCAGAATTCTGATATTGCGCAAAAACCGAAAGTAACCATTTCTCTTTCCCCAAATACTCTAATGGGCTTTAATTAATTTTGCGACTAGCATGGTTTATGGCAAATCGGAATCTAGACTTTATTTCTGTGTTTCCATGATAAAAGTTTGTCTAACAGAATCATTTGTTCACTTCATTTTAAATTCAAATTCCACAAATGCTTCGGCAATTTCTGTCTAGCGCTAACTTTTATACCTGAAACTACAAAGCTCTTGGTTCGAATCCGGCAAGCATGACCTATTTCTTTTTGCACCCCTCGTGAATTGTTCTCTTTTACACTAGCGTCAGACTAAGTCGCAAATAATGGTGCCACTTTTTTGGGCCTATATTCAGCTTTTTAATAGCATATGCTTCGAATAGTAGTAAGTTAAAACAGTTGATGTGTTTTTAATTCATCAAATTAATCGAAAAAAGCTATTTGTCTCAAACAACATAGCAATAATAAAAACTCGATTTCAGAAATTTTTTTAACTCAATATATCTCGCAAATTTTTGAAATACATAACTTACACATAAATATAGTTTTCTGCTTTGCGATTTGTTACATGCAAAGTTAGTGTGGATGCCTTCAGTTTGAATTTTTTATATCATTCAAAAGTTATTTTTGTCCTGAGCTCGAAATTAAAAAGATATTTCACCGATGGCCGATTTGGGACAATTAACGCGCGATATATTTCGAGCTATTAACGCGTAAGCGGAGATTTAATGCGTCTAAGAAATCGTTCCAAATTGGTTGAAGGAAGCCTATTTGCCATAATTGGTTTGTTACTAGCAGCTAAATCTATCACTTTGTTTTTTATATGGCGTGTGGGGGATGATTTTCACTTGAAAAAATCCTTTTTAAAAAACATCGTTTTGTTTTATTACATTTTCTCATGTTATTACTGCTGCATACACCTTAAAAGGCAGTCGAAACATTCAGGGGTTCACCCTGATATGAGAAGTCATGTTTGTTTATATAGAGGCTGATGAGGTTTAACAAAAAAATTTTTCTTCCGTTTTTTGCCTCACTTAATTTGTTTTAATGTAAATGTACATATATTTTTTGTGTTCTTTTGTTCAGGAAAAAGTTTCAACAGTTGATCAGACTTGGTTTTTTTAAGCGGTCTAATCTTCGATATCTTGTTATGGTCATCTCAATTTCATTAGATAAAAAAAGGCAAAATACAATGACCAGTAAAAACTTGTGCAGATTCTGTTGTCAAATGAGCCTTTTATTTTTCAGCTCTCCCAGAGGATGAAATTTGTTTCCGAGTTTCAAGTCGGAAAAAAAGAACTCGCTGGCCTGATCTATATTTAATTGCGTGTGACCCGTATCTCACTGTCTCAAAGCCCATTAATTTTTGCATGTTTAACGAAAGAATTTTTGCATGCTTAAGCTATATCGAATGTTGAAATGCTTCAGATATTTTTTCGATTTTCCAGTACATGAATGCTAGGCAATTTGAAAGGCCAGACTGCAAGACTTTAACCATGATGCCTGGGGAGGAGGCGGGCAATGAAGTGTAGTGTAGTGTAGAGGTTGGACTCATCCATTTATTCATTGTGTAACGGGCGTTTCCGTTTCAGCGTTTAATTCTCCAAGTTTGAATTTAGCAACTCCATAATTGGGTGCTACAAGGGTTATCCCTGGGGTGTTAAATTTGGCTTCCAAATCTGAAAAACTTGTTCTTTTTCCAAGTCACCGAGAAATGGCATTTTTTAATGATTTTTGAAAGCTTTTAAGAATTATTGGATTTCAAAACTTCTCAAAATTTGAAGTTCTCAACCCTATACTAGGATGCTGTTAGGGTATTTTCAGAGGTTCCAAGTCTTGCGCCAATCATGACTTCTCAAAACCTTATAGTTTCCGAGATATGCCGTTTTTAATGATTTTATTCAAAAGTTAGATTTAAAAACAATTCCACTAACTTTGAAATGCTCAACTGGTTGGTGAGGTGTGTCAAAGTAATGTCAGAAAGTTCATATTTGTTTTTCAAGCGTGACTGTTTAAAGCATTTTAATTTTTGAGATATGGCGTTTTTTATGATTTTTTATATCTTCCAAAAAATTTTAAATTGAAAAATTACTTATTTCTCGAAACTTTGTTGGAGTAATGTCCGAGTACTCTCCGCAGTTGTAGATATGGCCTACATATGAATGGTTGCTCGAACTTTTTAGCTATCGACACTTGACGTTTTTGTTTTGATCTTTCAAAAAATATATTAAAACTTCGATTGAACAATTTTTTTTCAAATTTCAAAAATTTTGAAATTATCGCGGGGTGATGTTTAGTTTCCCGCTGTAGCCATTTTGTCTAGCCCTCAAGCCAATCGTCTATTCAACTATCTGATAGCCAGATACATTTTCTCGGATTAAATTTTTTTGTGCTGTAAGCAACTTCATTGTAATTGAAAGTGTTTTTGATTAATTGCATCAATTTGCAAGTAACTAAATCTGGTCTTTGTTATAATTTCCTTTTTGTATTTTTTCACTTGAAGGTTTTTTTTGGCCTCAATTGTTTATCATTTATGTCACCTATTTTTGGGTCGTTTGAAGTGAAAAAATATATTTGTTTCCTTCCATCAGTTTCACGAAGTGGGCGTAAAAATTGAGAACTTTGATGACAATTATTTTATTTTTGGCTTAAAGGGAGTTATATCAATTTTTTTTTGCTCAGTTGCCGCTGGATAAACTTTGATTATTACTTGTTTAACGCTGGCGATGTTGTTTCTCGACGTGTTTTAGTTTTATTAAAATTGAAAGTTTAACGCGCGATATATTTCGAGCTATTAACGCGTAAGCGGAGATTTAATGCGTCTAAGAAATCGTTCCAAATTGGTTGAAGGAAGCCTATTTGCCCTAATTGGTTTGTTACTAGGAGCTAAATCTATCACTTTGTTTTTTATATGGCGTGTGGGGGATGATTTTCACTAAAAAAAATCCTATTTAAAAAACATCGTTTTGTTTTATTACATTTTTTCATGTTATTATTGCTGCATACACCTTAAAAGGCAGTCGAAACATTCAGGGCTTCACCCTGATACGAGAAGTCATGTTTGTATATATAGAGGCTGATGAGGTTTAACAAAAAATTTTCTTCTTCCGTTTTTTGCCTCACTTAATTTGTTTTAATGTAAATGTACATATATTTTTTGTGTTCTTTTTTTCAGGAAAAAGTTTCAACAGTTGATCAGAGTTGGTTTTTTTAAGCGGTCTAATCTTCGATATCTTGTTATGGTCATCTCAATTTCATTAGATAAAAAAAGGCAAAATACAATGACCAGTAAAAACTTGTGCAGATTCTGTTGTCAAATGAGCCTTTTATTTTTCAGCTCTCCCAGAGGATGAAATTTGTTTCCGAGTTTCAAGTCGGAAAAAAAGAACTCGCTGGCCTGATCTATATTTAATTGCGTGTGACCCGTATCTCACTGTCTCAAAGCCCATTAATTTTTGCATGTTTAACGAAAGAATTTTTGCATGCTTAAGCTATATCGAATGTTGAAATGCTTCAGATATTTTTTCGATTTTCCAGTACATGAATGCTAGGCAATTTGAAAGGCCAGACTGCAAGACTTTAACCATGATGCCTGGGGAGGAGGCGGGCAATGAAGTGTAGTGTAGTGTAGAGGTTGGACTCATCCATTTATTCATTGTGTAACGGGCGTTTCCGTTTCAGCGTTTAATTCTCCAAGTTTGAATTTAGCAACTCCATAATTGGGTGCTACAAGGGTTATCCCTGGGGTGTTAAATTTGGCTTCCAAATCTGAAAAACTTGTTCTTTTTCCAAGTCACCGAGAAATGGCATTTTTTAATGATTTTTGAAAGCTTTTAAGAATTATTGGATTTCAAAACTTCTCAAAATTTGAAGTTCTCAACCCTATACTAGGATGCTGTTAGGGTATTGTCAGAGGTTCCAAGTCTTGCGCCAATCATGACTTCTCAAAACCTTATAGTTTCCGAGATATGCCGTTTTTAATGATTTTATTCAAAAGTTAGATTTAAAAACAATTCCACTAACTTTGAAATGCTCAACTGGTTGGTGAGGTGTGTCAAAGTAATGTCAGGAAGTTCATATTTGTTTTTCAAGCGTGACTGTTTAAAGCATTTTAATTTTTGAGATATGGCGTTTTTTATGATTTTTTAAATCTTCCAAAAAAATTTAAATTGAAAAATTACTTATTTCTCGAACCTTTGTTGGAGTAATTTCCGAGTACTCTCAGCAGTTGTAGATATGGCCTACATATCAATGGTTGCTCGAACTTTTTAGTTATTGACACTTGACGTTTTTTTTTGATCTTTCAAAAAAATATATTAAAACTCCGATTGAACAATTTTTTTTTCAAATTTCAAAAATTTTGAAATTATCGCGGGGTGATGTTTAGTTTCCCGCTGTAGCCATTTTGTCTAGCCCTCAAGCCAATCTTCTATTCAACTATCTGATAGCCAGATACATTTTCTCGGATTAAATTTTTTTGTGCTGTAAGCAACTTCATTGTAATTGAAAGTGTTTTTGATTAATTGCATCAATTTGCAAGTAACTAAATCTGGTCTTTGTTATAATTTCCTTTTTGTATTTTTTCACTTGAAGGTTTTGTTTGGCCTCAATTGTTTATCATTTATGTCACCTATTTTTGGGTCGTTTGAAGTGAAAAAATATATTTGTATCCTTCCATCAGTTTCACGAAGTGGGCGTAAAAATTGAGAACTTTGATGACAATTAATTTATTTTCGGCTTAAAGGGAGTTATATCAACTTTTTTGGCTTAGGTGCCGCTGGATAAACTTTCATTATTACTTGTTTAACGCTGGCGATTTTGTTTCTCGACGTGTTTTAGTTTTATCAAAATTGAAAGTTTTACCCAAATTTTTTCCGACTCAGTGGATTTCATACAATGCTATGTTTGTGGTATCGCAGGTGAAGCAATGCTACCCTTAATCGCTGCGTTGAACACTAAAATGGGTGAATAGCCGAGCCAAAAGCTTGATTAGGGACTTGGAAATGAATTAATACGTCTTTTTAGAAACAGGTTTTGAGGAACACGGAGAAAAGTGTTATTGAACACTCATTGCGTTTTACTGAGCATTATAGCCAAAGACGATTCATTTTTTGCCGTGTTTTTAAAACATGGCAGTTTCTATGATATAGAGATATGTTGATTCTTTTTAGATCCGATTCTGATTTGTATGTGAAAAGATTAAATTCTCGAAATGGAGCAACCAGAGCAAAGTTCGGAATCCGACGATCCATCGACGAAAAAGTTCTCAGAAGCAAAATGCGAATCATGCTTGGAAAATTACGAACTGGAGAGCATGTTCAAGTGCGCATCATGTACAGATAAATTGGAGACTGCGAATGCTCTACCGTTTCTTTGTGATTCATGTATAGTTGCACATTTGAGAAAAGGTCATGATATATCGGATCATAGTTCACTTAAACCAGCTGTTTGTCAAATGCACAAGAACTTGTGCTCTATGTATTGTACAAATTGTGAAGGCCTTATGTGCACTAATTGTCTGTCAAAGCACGTTAACCACAACATTATGCCCATAAAAGACAAGGCTTCCCAAGTGAGGTCGAACGTCTTTGAGATGCTTTCAGATCTGGACTCCTATGAGAAAATTGTGCGTGGTACTAAAGAAAGGCTTCATGAAGGCAATGAATCGCGAGCCAATCGCTTCGAGAAATTTTTTCTTGATTTTTCGTCGGAAATTGATAGCATAAAGCAGAAAATCTCAGATCATGTCAGATTGGAACACGAGAAGACTTTGGAAGTCGAAAGAGAATCAGCAGAAAATGTCGAAGCGCTCTTAAATTGTCAAAACGAATTAAGAGAGTTATTGTCTAGCTCTGAGGGAAATTTGGTCGTCCACATCAAGGAAAAAGAAAATCAGTTGACCGAAGTGAAGAACAAAGAAGCGGAACTCAAATTTCTTGAGATTCAAAATATGGATTACTCGATGTCTCAAGAAACGACCGAGTTGCTTGCCAAATTCCAAGAAGATTTGATGAAAAGCATTAAGACATCTGTAGTGGTTAAAAAGTGGGAAAACTAATAGTCGTAGCGCCTCTGGCGAGTATCGACCAAATTGATTTTCTGAGCTCTCCCAAACCACTGTAAAGACTCTAATTTGACGAAATTTTATGCGTCGCAGGCAAATTTTTGAAAAAAAAGTTTTAAAAAGGCATTTTTAGGCACTTATTGGAAAATGTCTACCAAAAAATCGCTTTTTTTCGGCGCGCGCTCCCCCCTCAAAATTAGGATAGATTGGCCCCAAAGGCTCCTTTAGAAAAATTTTAAGGAGAGGCAGCCAAAAATAGTTATCTCAAAATAGTACAAAGGGAGGACTCTTTGGGTCGGCAGGGGGTCTAATTCCTGAGGGGGGTGGGCGGCGGACGCTCCCACCCCCCCATAAAACCGCTACTAATTTGACCCTTTGATATGTTTTTTTTTATACACCGTGAGTTGTGAAGGGAATAGATTCATTGAATGAATGAAATGAATTCACAACCTCAACAAGAACATGGTTTTAGTGATAACAGCAAAAGAAGAATCAAAGCATGGCAGGCGGAGCACTAAGCAGAATGGTATAAGAGCAGAGCTGATCCATGAGCAGAAAATCAGAAAACTATTAATTTTTATAAGCTAACTGGTAAAAAGAAGTCTTAGAATTGTCAATTTTACCAACGAAGCGAATAGATGATGCCTACATTGAGTAATGTGATCTTTATTTTTGTTGACTAAAAGTTCTACAAGTTCTATTTTTTTTTACTTAAAGTTCTACAAATGAAATTACTCAATTAATGAAAAAAAATTCATTTCCTTGGCATAATTGACGGTTCTAATAATTGTTTTATGGATTAGCTTTGCCCGTATAAATTAATATTTGTCCGCTTTTCTGCTCTTAGACCATTCTGTCCATTGACTGGTCACCCAAAGCATGTTATCTAAACTTAAACACAAGCTAGCGCAACTGAGTTTCCACCACATTTGGTTAACCCACTCATTGACAGGCATTAACTGGCTTAGTCCACATCACCTAGACAGCGAATTTTTACCCCTGGTTGCTTCTAAAACAGCCCTTGATTACTTTTGAATCAAGAACGCTGACTCTTGCTTCATTTTCAAAGAGTGGAAGAAGACTCTTGGTTGCGTGGCAACATATCTGAAATTGTGCCAATGTTATGGCACCTACCTTACTTTTCAACCCTTACTTTGTTGCGTGGTCCATAATACGCTTAGCCTTGATCAATTGTGGCATGTCTATGTTGCGCACTTGGCCTATGAATAGGGCCTTCATGGTCACTATTTCTCTGTTCACCAGTTGCATAAGGCATTTTGAGCACTCATGCGCGTATAGAAAGAAGGACAAACGCGAGTCATTGTCGTCCACGAATAAAGAGTTGTGTAGCTCGATTCTTTCTGTAGTATAGTCGGGGTCTAGGAATATAGACGAAAAGCAAATTAGACGTGACCAAAAATATGAATTTAGACGACGTCAATGCAAAACTACAAATATGGGAAATTAGACGGAATTGTATTGTTAAAGTGTGTGAAATATATCTACTGCCTACAACTAAATTTCGCTGACTAAAATTAAGTTTCGCTCGAGTTTTCTTAAATGCGAATCAATTTTTCTCAATTGTATAATGTATGCGTTTCAAAAATGTTTGATAATAATCGGATAAACGTTTTTATAAATCTTTTATCACACAGCGAGCTTGCGACCGTTAGTGTAATAGTACGAACCTACTTTTCTTCTAACCTAACTCGCAAATAAAAAAGTTCATTAAAAGCGTTTTATTTTATGGAAGTTTCACTGTACCATTGGAATTTGCATAGCATCTGTTCTCTGCTTTATTTGTGTCTAGCGTATGTCATTAATTGAGTGCTTTGTGCGTGAGACTCATTTTCTCTTGGTCGCAGTAGGTCATAGGTTCGAGTCCGAGACGTAGCCGAATTTATAGTAATTCGAGGCTAATTTCTACTTTTTTCTTTTGCTTTTATAGATCTGCTTTTTGTCGTGTTCTCGCTATTGTTTGCGAAGCGCAGCTTCGCCTCTATGTATTAAAGTTTTTGATATATATACACACACACACACACAAACACACTTTTTTTCGTTTTTTTTTGCAGCCGTCTAATTTGCTTGTCGTCTAATTTCCTGAGATGATAACCTACCTAGTTATACACTAGTTTAATGATTTGATCACTAGCAAATCTTCTTTGCCTGAGTGTGTTTGTATCAACTATGAAATAAAAAGCAAAAGGCTAGGGTTAGCTAATTTATAATCATAGAATTTGGGCTCGATTATGTTGCCTTCTAAATTGACTTGCATTGGTCTGAGAAACTTATATTGTATTGCGTCAGCTTAAAGAAGAAGAAGAAAAATACATGCGCGTGAGTCAGTGTTTGCTGTTAAACTATTTTGCTTTGCTTAGAGTCGTTGCCAAACCGTGAGTAAGTTGTCTTAATTAGGGACTCGACCCCAGATTACCCTCCATTTTACTTCACTCAGTCAACTTTTGCCGCCTTCAGAAAGCTGTCACTCGAAGTCTGCTAAAAGACCTAAATTTCACTTTTAATGCTAAAAACCGTTCCCCAAATTCCATTACATATATCAAGTTTGTTGAATGAGTCGAAATAATTCATATTTATAGACCGATTTTTTTGTTCGAATCATATTAATTTACTGTAATCAATACACTTGCTAGCCTATAGTGCTAGTACCAACCTGCTTTTTTAAAACCTAACTCGGATATAAACAGCCTATTTTGGTGACACTTTTGCTATAATCTCGATCTGTAGCATTGGAAATTTCATAGCATCTGTTCTCCTCTTTTTTTGTGGTTAGTGTTTGTTGATCGTCCGTGGTTGAATGTTCAATGCATGAGACTCATAATCTCTAGGTCACAGGATCGAACCCGATACGTAGCCGAATTTTCCCCAATTCGAAGATTTTTTCCGCTTTTTCTTACTTCACTGACTAATTCCACGATGCTGACTAAATCCAAAATCGCGCTGCATGTTAGCGTTCCACCAAAATTTTATTCATCGAAACTTAAGTGGCTGGTGGAGATGACAATTTTTCGCGCGTATTTGATTGTGGCTACGTGAAAAAAACTCTATTTCGATCTTGAAACGATGAAACTTTGACAATTTTTAGCCTTAATGGAAGTACTCCATCCTCCCCATAAAGAGAACACAGAAAATAGTTATGAAAAGATGTCTCTAAGCAAAATATACCGACTTCGCATATATATATTTTTCATTTTCAGCCATTGAGCCGAAGCGTGAAGCAATTTGCTTCAGCTGCAGGTACTGTATCCGGTGCAGGCTGGATGAAGGCAACCCAAGTCTGTAAGTTTAGCTAGGTTGTTACCATTTTGTGAAGCAGTAGGTTTTTTTTCTATATTCTAAAGCGAATACAGCGAAATTCAAAAGCGAGAGCGAGCGATACATTCACAAGATCAGTGACGAAAGGGACGAGCATTATGGTACTGCACAGAATAACAGCCACCAACTTAACACTTTCGGAGTTCTGGATAATAGTGAATTTCGGTTGCCCCGCTGATTTCATTACCCAAGGGACCACTTTGCGGAAAGTTAAGTTAGAGCGTGAACGCACTCAGAGAAGTAATCCCCTGAATCTACATTGGCCCTCCTGTGCGGGCTATATTCTGGATTGTAGTTGTGAAAATACGTGCTTTGGTTGAACGCAAAAATCTCGGGTGAAGATGAATGCCGAAGAGCCAACGTTGGGAGCCGACGCTATAGTTGCAGCCTCAATTGCGCTCGACAGACAACAGGGGTTACTCGGATTTGGAACGATCCGACCCAAGAGATTTCCCTCCAATAGCTACCAGAATTGACCAGACGGCGTGAAGATGAAAATGATAGAGTGGTGCTGCCTACTTGCTTGACGGGCTGGGTATTTAATGAGTTGAAATTTTGAAAGTTCATTAAAAATTTTGGAATGAGGGTGGCTCGAAAAGATTATGATAGAACTATCATCCCCATTACAACCGAATATGTATCTGTTGCCAACTTTGCAGACGTCTGATTAAGTCGGTCTGTTTTTGTATCAAGCCTGATAACCCATTGAAGTCTATAGCGAGGATTACTTTTATCACTAAGAAACTTCTTTTATTGAGCCTCTGTGTTTTTATCGCCTCTGAACTGAAGTACCAAAGGTTGGGTAGCTAATTTAAAATCAAAGGCAACGATGATGTTGCCTTCTGTCTTTTGGCTTGTATTGATTAAGAGTAATGAACGTAGTGAAGACTCTTATATAGGTCTTGCTGATTTTTTTTGTTTCTTTTGAGAAAAAAGTCCTAAAATGTGCATCAAAGTCTCCAATAACTACATTTGTGAATTCATACCAGGGGCAGATTTACAGGGGGGGGGGGGTGCGGACGCCCCCTACTCATGGATTCGAACCCCTGCCGATCCAAAGGGTCACCCCTTTTGTACTTTTTAAGAAATTTTTTTGCCGACCGACCCTAAAATATTTCTAAAAGCGCCATTGGCGCCAATATATGCTAACTTTCAAAAGCTTCCAAAAAGTGCCCGAAAACGTTTTTTTACCTGTTTTTTTTTCAAAAATTTTTCTGCGGAGCTAACAGTTTGGCCAAAACAGCGTCTTTTTAGTGCTTTAAGAGAGCACGGAAAATCAATTTGCTAAACCTGAAAAACGTTCGTCAAAATTTTTGAAATTTTTTGGGAATCCGCCCCCCTCGAGAAAATCCTAGATCCGCCCCTGATTCATACATATTGATGCATTTATGAATGCACGTAAATATTTATGCACTTTTCGAGTTCAATTGAAATTCTTCTTCTGAAAGTGACGTAAATGGCATTCTTCAAATACGAACGTGGAAATGGCGCGAAAAACGTGAACGATTTCTAGTTTCGAAATAGGAATTTAATTTTAGATTTCCTTCGGAATAAAAACTTAACCTGATGATCCAGTTTTCTCAAGTTGGGTTTATGTTATCAAAAAACGTCAATCGTAAATGGTTTTAGAAATTCAAAGTAAAGGGCATCTATTTTTTTCTTTGAAATTCGAAAGTTGAGATCTTTTCAACTAAGTCAGTGTGTTTTTCAAATGTTTACTTGCGTTCATTACTCTTTTCCAATCTTCGATTGGCTATGGTTTTAGAATTTTAATTATATCATTGCGTCAGCTTGTTGAATGAGACTAAAAAATTCATCTTTATATACCAATTTTTTGTTTGAAGAAAACTTAATGTGCCATATTTATAATTATATATTGACGCAATGTTCTCGGTTTAGTTTTACTATAGAACTTTCTAGATGTTTCGGATTTACCAGTTCATTGATTTGCAATATTTCAGATTGCGTTGTTTGAGTAAAATTCAAGATGGTCGTTTTCAGCAGGCTCATGTGCCGCTCTTTGCTGACTAAATCCAACATAACGCTACAGGTACACATTTCAACTAATCTAATTTTGGCTGGTGGAGATAACGGTTTTTTCGCTTTTCCGACCCTGAGTATCAAAAAAAGATATTCAAATTTGAGCTGAAAAAGATGACAAACGGAAAGAGGAAGTACTCTGTATGACCCCCCTAAAAAGGGTTAAATCTCCAAAAACCAGTATAAGAGAAAAAATTTTCACTTGATAGTCAATAAATGTGATTTTTACAATATAAAACCCAGAATCTCTGTTTAAAAATAAATTTTAAACAATTTGCGCAAATTTTTGGAGATTTAACCCTTCTTAAACTTTTTTGGGCTGTGTAAGAGGCTTCGTGTGATATAATTTTCTTATCCATTAAAAAAGTGGTTTCAGCGTATTTTTTGATTAATTGAAAAAAAAAACCAAAATGACCCATTTTTGGGGTAAAATTTTTGTTGAGAATTTCGGAGAAAAAATGGCACCGTATTAATTCTGGTGAAATTCTAAGCAACTTTTGTTCTCTTCACTTTTTGTCTAATCTTAACCCAGCTTGAGAAAAACGCGTTTGAAACTTCAAGTTTTGTTCGATTTGTCCGGATAATTAAAATCCGCACTGTATAAGCATTACGCACCGACTTTGCATTATTAATATTATTATGATTTTTTCATTTCAGCCTCTGAGCCGAAGCGTAAAGCAATCAGCCTCAGCTGTTGGTAGTGGATCTGGTGCAGGGTGGATGAAGGCAACTCAAGTCTGTAAGTTGAGCTTGGTTCTTACAGTTATGCGAAGGAATAGTATTTTAATTTTTATCATATTCAAAAGCGATTATTAAAAAAATACGTGAAAGGGTGATTAGAGCGTGTGAAGTTATATTCGAGAGATTAAAGGTAAATGATGAATAATACTTTCACAATCAGTTTCTCAAAAAGGTAGCGTGGTGTGTAGATTGTTTACTGAATATCTAGAAACAGGGTCACTTTAGTCCAATTGATCTGTCATGCTAGCGAACAGCGAAAAACTTTTTTTACTTGTTGTGGGTATAGAAGTTTATGATGCAACTTCTGTTGTATATGGTCTCTGCTCTCCTTACTTAATTAATGCTTATTGTTTTCTTTCGTGTTGTAGCTTCTGACTTGGGCAAATTGGCAGTTTTGGGTACTTGTGCTACTGGGTTGGGTGCACTTTGTGTGTATGGAGTGTTGCAGCCCACAAGCGACTCGGTGTTGGACCAATCTGTGTAAGCATTCTCATTTTGCTGTAAGATTCTGAAGCACATTTAAAAATGAATATTGAATTGCAAAAATGAAAAAACAAGTTTTCCTAAACTTCAGGTTCTGATCACGTTGATTTTTGTACCCGAGTTGGCTATGACAGCGAATATTTCAAAACAAATTCGATTGAGCAATTAAACATAATTTACAAAAATCTTATTTGTTTATCTGAAACAAGTGATTTTTCCAGTGCGTATCCGGCTTATGTTCGCGAGCGAATTCGATCTACCTACTTGGCGTTTGGGTCTGGGTTGGCAATGACAGCCGCAACAGCTGTAACATGTGCCAGAAGACCTCAAAAGCTCATGCCTCTTTTGAGCCGGATGAGCACCCCTATGGGTGCAATTGGCGCCATGGCTGTATGTTTCGGCAGCGGAATTGCCGTTCAAGTGACACCAACTCCTGAGAAAGGTCATCTGGGTTTGAAGCATGCTGTTTGGTGTATGCATTCGGCACTGTTGGGAGGCTTGATTTTCCCGGCCATTGCGATCTATGGTCCTTTGGTGGGCCAGGCTGCCTTGTATACTGGAGGAGCATTGGCTGGTTAGTTCATCATAATATGTGAAAAATTATCAAAAGCTGGTTTTAATGAAAATTTTATATGCATACTTCGTGTTTCATATTGCTGATTTAGTCATGAAGCTTATTTCAGTCGGTACTTGCTTTTTGTTTCAATTTTGAAAGTCAGTGAGTTAGCAAAAAAAAACAATCTGTTTTCAACTATAAATTTAACTGATTAAAAATCATACTTTTCTCAAAAATTAAGTTATGTATTCGACTAGGGTAGCTTTCTCCTTGCACTTCAGGATTTTTTCAACTGTTTTCCCCTTTGGCACCTAGTAAAATTTTAGACCCCTGCAAGTGACTAATTAAACGGTTATATTTGTACAAATCTATGTAATGAACTCATCTCAACGCCCCCCCCCCATCTGCAGTAAAGGGCAAATATTTCACATGATCGGCATTTTCTAATCTTTTCAGGCCTGAGTGCGATTGCAATCACAGCCCCCAGTGAGAAGTTCTTGGTCGGGGGAGGCATGCTTGGAATGGGCTTCGCCGCTCTCTTCGCAGCCAATATCGGAACCATGTTCGCGCCCTCCATCGCCCAGCCTTTTATGGTCAATGTAATAACATACGGGGGTGTGGTTCTGTTTTCGGGCTTCATTCTGCACTACACACAAGGGTTGGTACACAGGGCCAAGGCTATCCCACCCGATGCGAATATGCCTGGAGCGAGGCCGAATTTCGACCCAATTAACAAGTGAGTGGTTTGTTTGCCTAAGCTCTTTAAATCATTTTTTAAACAAAATTTGTTCGCTTACTTTTTGAATCGAAAGTTGAGAAACAACTAAGCTACGACCCAACACAAGTATGCTGCAAAAAAATTACTGGAAACATATCAATTGCCAATATGTGTTCATATTGGATCTACTTATCAATCGCCCTCCCTTTGGTATCTACTTAAGAATCTCCACCCCTATAAATAAATGCAATAAATAAGCACTGAGCTTTCTTTTGAAAATTCTAATTTTGCTGCAATCTGATTGGTCGAAAATGCGTTATTTTAATCTACTTAACAATTGCCCCCCTTTCTTAAAAAAGGGGGGGAATTTTTAAGTAAATCCTTCATACTCGACGAAATAGGAGTTTTCAATTTTCTGACGACAAATTTAAATCATAGATCAGAAACTTCCATATGAAAATTCTGTTGGTCGTTTTGTTATATGGTTTGTTTTGTTTAGTGCCATTGGACTGTACACCCACACTCTCAACCTCTTCATGCATATTCTGCGAATGCTCGCGTTGAACCAAAGGAAGAAGTGAGAAGCAACTCGACCGTAAAAGCGAACGACTTGGATCTGAATGAAGGAAAAGACTGCAAACATGGAATTAAATTTAACGGACTGAATGAAACCTGTGATACCTATGACAAGAATAATCGACGCTCATTAATTTTATTGCAAGAGGCTAGATAGAATAGTGTAGAAAAATTCAAAGTTTGACTAGTTTTGTTGGCGTATATGTAAAAGCAAAGCAAATTTCGCTCTCCAATGCCGAAAGTGCAAAGCTCGCAAAAAATTGGAATGACTTTCATCTTCGAAATATGACTTTCAGTCTTAAGATTTCAAAGCGGAAGAAAAGGTTTTTATTGATCCAGTTTTCTCATACAAATTGTGAAAACTTATGTGTCAATCATAAAAAATTTTGAAATATTCAAAAATAATCGGTTTTTTTTTCTGGTTTCTTGAATTCAATGATGCATTTCCAAGTTTCTATTGGCTATTTGTGGAAGTTTTCAAGTCCCCTATGTTTTGCTGGGCGTGTTCACAGCTTTTCCTCAACTATTTCTTACTGCCCATTGAAGTTTTTTTCGACATACTCAAAACATGAATTTAACGGAAAAGCTTTGTCCAGTAAAACATTCAGAATCTTGAATCATAATCCAGATCAATAAATGATATTACAAGGAGCTCGATTTTTTCTGGGAATGTCAAAACAAAATTCTTGAATAGGTTTTCATTGTTTAATCAAAGAAAATGAATTTCAACGGGGCTTAAATTCCTTGAAAGGCGGTTTCAGCTGTGTTTTCTGAGCACTCTAAAGTCTTGCAAAAAAGAT